>NC_091760.1:27088877-27391907 GCF_029378745.1 Bos indicus | reverse complement strand
ATTTAGATACTGCCCTTTAAAAAAAATAGAATCTGAAAACATTTCTGATTATGATATGTTAGCCAAAAATCAATAAAGAGAAAGTTGAACTGACTTGAGATATCCCCCAAAACTTTTTTAAAAAACACAGAAAGGTATCCAGCAAAACTTTAGTTCCCCAAATATGCAACAAAGTCTTATAAATTGACTAGTAAAAGGATGCACAACACCAACAGATAAATATATTTAACACAAAATTCACAAAAGAAAAAATAACTTTGTCTAATGGGAAGAGATAGTTAGGGAGTTTGGGATCCACATATAGACACTGTTATTATATATTTAAAATGGAAAACCAACAAGGTCCTACTGTATAGGACAGGGAACTCTGCTCAATGTAATATGGCAGCCTGGATGGGAGGGGGCCTTGAGGGAGAATGGACACCTGTAGATTCATGGCTGAGTGCTTTTGCTGTCCACCTGAAACTATCACAAAATTGTTAACTGGTTATATGCCAATATAAATTAAAAGTTAAAAAAATTAAAATAAATATACGAATACACTCATCTTTATTTGAAATCAAGAAATATGAAAAAATAATAATCAATACATTTATTTTCTAGGTTGGCAAATACCATGATGATTTAAAGTATAAGTCTTGTTGAGAATGTGGTAACTGTTAGAATATGAATTAGAGTCATATCTTAAGTGAACAGACTGGTAATAATTACCAAGTTGTTGATTGTGTGTTTCCTTTGATTCAACAAATTTCATTTCTAGAGTCTAATCTCAAATGAAAAGTCAAAGTGCAAGTCACTCAGTCCTGTCCGACTCTTTGCAACGCAATGGACTATAGAGTCCATGGAATTCTCCAGGCCAGAATACTAGAGTGGGTACCCTTTCTCTTTTCCAAGGGATCTTCCCAACCCAGGGATTCAACCCAGGTCTCCTACATTGCAGGCAGATCCTTTTCAAGCTAAGCTATCAGGGAAGCCCAATCCCAACAAGATTATAATTCAGTGCAAAAAATGTATACAACATTGCTCTTTGGAATATCATTTATAATTACAAAATACAAACTAAATTTCTATGATTAAGTTCATGCTCTGTCACTCAATCGTGTCCAATTCTTTGTGACCCTATGGACTGTAGTCCACCAGGGTTCTCTGTCCATAGGATTCTCCAGGCAAGAATACTGAACTAGGTTGCCATTCCTGTCTTCAGGAGATCTTCTTGACCCAGGGATCGAACCCAGGTCTTCCACACTGAAGGCAAATTCTTTGCCATCTGAGTCACAATTGAAGCCCCTCCTTACATAAATAATGTATATCAGTTAAATAGATTAGTTGGCTATTGAAAAGAGTGGTATACATTTTTATTTACTGACATAGAAAGTGTCATTTTTTTCAGTTCAGTTCAGTCCCTCAGTCATGTCTGACTCTTTGCAGCCCCATCAACTGCAGCAAACCAAGCTTCCCAGTCCATCACCAACTCACGGAGCTTACTCAAACTGATGTCATCAAGTCGGTGATGCCATCCAACTGTCTCATCCTCTGTCATCCCCTTCTCTCCTACCTTCATTCATTCCCAGCATCAGGATATTTTACAATGAGTCAGTCAGTTCTTCGCATCAGGTGGCCAAAGTATTGGAGTTTCAGCTTCAGCATCAGTCCTTCCAATGAATATTCAGGAGTGATTTCTTTTAGGATAGACTGGTTGGATCTCCTTGCAGTCCAAGGGACTCTCAAGAGACTTCTCCAACACCACAGTTCAAAAGCATTAATTCTTGGTGCTCAGCTTTTTTTATGGTCCAACTCTCACATGCATACATGACTTCTGGAAAAACCATAGCTTTGACCAGACAGAACTTTGTTGGAAAAGTAATGTCTTTGCTTTTTAATATGCTGTCTAGGTTGGTCATAACTTTTCTTCCAAGGAGCAAGCATCTTTTAAGTTCATGGCTGCAGTCACCATCTGCAGTGATTTTGGAGCCCCCAAAAATAAAGTCTGACACTGTTTCCGTTGTTTACCCATATATTTGCCATGAAGTGATGGGACCACATGCCATGATCTTAGTTTTCTGAGTGTTGAGTATTAAGCAAACTTTTCACTCTCCTCTTTCACTTTCATCAAGAAAGAACTCTTTAGTTCTTCTTTGCTTTCTGCCATAAGGGTTGTGTCAGCTGCATATCTGAGGCTATTGATATTTCTCCCAGCAATCTTGATTCCAGCTTGTGCTTCATCCAGCCCAGCATTTCTCATGATGTAGTCTGCATATGAGTTAAGTAAGCAGAGTGACAATATACAGCCTTGACATACACCTTTCCCGATTAAGAGCCAGTCTGTTGTTCCATGTACAGTTCTAACTGTTGCTTCTTGACCTACATACAGATTTCTCAGGAGGCAGGTCAGGTGGTCTGGTATTCCCATCTCTTTCAGAATTTTCCAGTTTGTTGTGATCCAGTCAAAGGCTTTGGCATAGTCAATAAAGCAGAAATAGATGTTTTTCTGGAACTGTCTTGTTTTATCCATGATCTGACGGATGTTGGAAATTTGATCTCTGGTTCCTCTACCTTTTCTAAATCCAGCTTGAACATCTGGAATTTCACAGTTCACATACTGTTGAAGCCTGGCTTGGAGAAATTTGATATTACTTTGCTAGTGTGTGAGATGAGTCCAATTGTCCTATAGTTTGAGCATTCTTTAGCATTGCCTTTCTTAGGGATTGGAATGAAAAGTGACCTTTTCCAGTCCTGTGGCCACTGCTGAGTTTTCCAAATTTGCTAGCATATTGAGTGCAGCACGTTCACAGCATCATCTTTTAGGATTTGAAATAGCTCTACTGGAATTCCATCACCTCCACTAGCTTTGTTCATGGTGATGCTTCCTAAGGCCCACTTGACTTCGCATTCCAGGATGTCTGGCTCTAGGTGAGTGATCACACCATCGTGGTTATCTGGGTCATGATGATCTTTTTTGAGAATACACAGTTCTTCTGTGTATTCTTGCCACTTCTTCTTAATACATTCTGCTTCTGCCATTTTTTAGAGAGAGAATAAAAGTAAGATAAGTAGCTGTTCACCTAAAACTATTAGTATTGATCACTGGGATTAGAAATGATCAGCTTTATTTATGTTTTATAATTTTTGTATTGATTGAATTTCTGTATAGATAAACCCTGATGCATGATTTAAATAACATTTTGCAGAAAAATTTAAAAGAGAATTTAGATGAGGTTTAGATTTCTTCATTAGGATATGTGTTCTCTTTCGCTAACTGATAATAGATTTTCCCTTTTATAAAAGAAACTAAATATATTAAAAAATAAAATCATTTCCCTAGAAAAACATTATTTTAGAAATTTTCCTAGAGTTTTATTTTGGAAAATAAGTAAGTCATACTATAGTTTATATTCAGTTGTATACTAAATTATTTCTCTCCAATTTTTCCCTAATAAACTTGCCAAACTGAATTCCTGATTTTCTTCTGCTTAAAGTTTAGCAAGTGTGTAAATCATTACAAGTACACACACATTAATCTAAAGGAATCAAAATGTTAGTTTCAATCACAAGCATTCACCCAAAAAGGAAGCCTACAGTATGACTAGTTTTCAGCAACAATTGGTTGTTATTATTATAACCCAAATAATTTTTCTCCACAAAGGAATGAAGATAAATTTTACAAGCATTAAAAATATTGCTAACTATTCTCAAAATATTGAGTGTTTTGCTGATGGCAAAAGAATAATCCTTTTGCATAAGTCAATCAAGTTAATTGGAGTTAAAGGTATACATCTTACTTTTCCTCCTTACTTTTCCCTCTTTATAATGTGCTCACTTTGTTTACTTAAAAAGTAATTAAAGCCAGCAAACCAGAATACACAATTTAAATTTGTATTATATTCACATTTCTAAAAATGTATATATATTAAAAAATGTGAACTCAAAGAACTATCAATGCACTATATGGCTTATTAGATAAAATAAGCTTTCTTAAGGTCATTCTACATTCTAGTATTTTCTCTGACCAGTTATAGTCTGTTATGGCCTTTAAGACAGTAGTTTAAGTTCTGAATAATTTTTGTGAGAAAAATTAATTCCATTTAACAAGATAGTGGATATTTATAATGAATAATTCTAAATCAATTTAAAAGTCATTCTGTTATCCATTGATCACATAGCAGATATTATCATGACAGAGTGCTTTCCCATATCAAATAACCACCAGAATTAAAGTCTTACCCCCATGAGAAAGGGACCAAATTTAGTGTGAAATTGAACACAACAGTCATGAACACTAGTTGAGTTTAGTATTGTGATGCTATTGTTCACCATGACAGAAGGCGACAGAAAGAACCTTTTTCCTTTCCAAAATCGTTGAACTCCCACCAACAATCACAGTAGATAAGTTTTAAACATATGTAAATGGGGGTTCCCTTGGTATCAAAAAATCACAGAAATGTCCACTTAATTAACAAGTCTTTAAAAAGACATGTTTAAAGCAATATTTTCACTCTTGATAAACATAGTTATCTACACTGTCTGAGGTAGATTAAAATGACTAGGGTTACTCAAAGTCTCTTTATTACTCTCTCTTTTTTTAATCAAAAAAAGATATACTTTTCTATAAAATTTTCCCTTACTTTACCCTGTTTTTGTCATTAGTCATTCAAATTTGAAAAGTCAAGATTTTTACTTTAGTGCCCATTTCTGCTAGATTATTAGAGAAATGAAACAATGAAAGAAAAGAAAGGAAGGTAGAAGGAGAAAGAAAGAAAGGAAGGGCAGGAGGAAAGGAAAGAAGGAGCATGTTCAAGTAATTCTTGTCACTTAGGAAAAAATAAAGGAATTGGTTAGAGTCATTATATTTTAATAACCCATCATTAAGGGTTTAGAAACCCACATCTGGTAATTAAAAATTAACATTTTTAAAGTACCTAGAAACACTGCTATTTATATTAAATCAATACATGTTAGGTTTACATTGAAACATAATTTCTAAAATGAAAGACATGCTTAAAATTAAAAGAAATATTTCTACTGCCTTTTTAAAATTGACTATTCATTTTTCGATTTTTTAAAAAATAATTGTATTTCTGATTGATTTCTGACACAGGAAAATGTCTGGAATTCAATATATACCTTTATTTAGTTCAGCTCTTCTGTTCCTTAAGATGGTTAACTAGACTTTTCATGAATGCTAATACACAGTATCTAAATATGATTATTTTAATCATTTCTTAATAATGTTACTAGCAGCTACAGAGATTATTAAAGGTAGACATGAAAATGTTCAATAGTTTTAGTGAATTAATCAACACATGCCTTTTTAAAATCTATAGGAAATGTATTTGAACACCACTTCCCAAAAATGTTCCTCTGAAAAGTAGAGAAATATTTCAAGAAGTTACCTAAGAATTTATTCTTAAATTAAATATGTTTTGAGATACCTGAGCAGAAAAATCAAAGATTGCTTCTTTCCACTTACAAACTGATATTAGTAAAGAGTGAGGGGAAAGCCTGATTCTATGGAAAGGAGATCTCTATTTCTGTTTTACACTGATGTATAGGAAAAAGTCACTGCATTTCCTAATGATCTCCCTCTAGTGGAGACCCTGCAGTCTGCATATAAAGTTGTATAAGAAGCAGTTACTTCAGCAGTCTCAGCAGCCCTATACAAATTTGTCAAGCTTTCGTGGAAAATCAGCTTAATCTGTTGTTTGCACTATATCAAATGTAAAATATGTCCTCTAGTAACAATCAGCAGATGTTAATATAATTGTACATTCATGATGCAAAACTTTTTAAAGACATAAATTTTAAAACATAATTTAGAATTTAATATTCACTTCTGTTCATAAGTTAGAAATAAATTTAAATTCATACTTTAGAATTTACTATTCATTTCCATATAATTTACAAAAAGGCTGTTAAAACTGTTAAAATCCTGAAAAGAGCTACTATCAATCAAACCCGTACTTGAAAGGTCTACTTTAACACATTTCTAGTTTACTCATTATGTTGATGGAGCCAGCCATAATCACTGATCTGCTATTTAACTTAGTGTGTGTCCTTTATCAATCTACTTGGGAGTTTTGCCTTTCATCTTAAAATGAGTTTAATAATATTTATTCTTTGGCTATGTGTATATATGTGGCTTCCCAGGTGGCAATAGTGGTGAAAAAAACCTACCTGCCAATGCATGAGACATAAGAAAAGAGAGCTCAATCCTTTGGAGGAGGACATAGCAACCCACTCCAGTATTCTCGCCTGGAGAATGCCATACACAGAGGAGCCTGGCGGGCTACAGTCTATAGGGTTGCAAAGAGCTGGACACAACTGAAGCAACTTGACAGACACACATATATACAAACACACATACGTGTGTATATAGCATTTTGAGAATTATTTATACCTTGCAATAGGACTCCTGTTGGACTGAGAAATGACAAGAGCCCTATTCAGGAATCTCAACAGCCACATCACTTCACAGAGTATTTGAGAAATTCAGCAAATAGTGCCTTTAAATTTCACTATTAGGCTCCAGGAGTTGATGATGGACAGGGAAGCCTGGCGTGCTGCTGTCCATGGGGTCACAAAGAGTCAGACACGACTGAAAGACTGAACTGATTAGGAACTGAACTGATTAGGATCCAGAGGGCAAATTAACTTTTTTAGGCAATTTGAGGAGCTTCCTAGAGGAGTTTAATTTTCTTAGAGGCATGCACTGAAAGAAAACACCAAAGGGAATTTGAGTTGAATGAAAATTTCATCCTGCAGAAATGCCTTGTGATCACCACACAATCTGGTTGCACATATGAGTATTGCTACCTTTGATTCTTTGTTACTAGAAAGCTTTTGAACAATTTCTTTGAGTGTAAAATCATAGTCCTTTGGACCTGGATAAAACTGCACAAAATAGATTACACAAGAGCAAATTCATTTGTTCATTACCTAATTGAGAGATGCTAAAGGGCTACAAAGGCTTTCTCTTGATCTTTGGACTTCTAAGATCTACCACGTTAGCTGGTCAATCATATGCTCTGACCAGATGTTTTTTTTAATGAATATATTAGCTAATGAGCATAAATGTTATAAAAGTTTTTTCTTCATCAGTTTTGTTAGAACTATAGGCATGCCCTTGTTTATAGAGATGATAGACTACATTCACAATTAATCGATTTGCTGAAACTTAAAATAATGAAGTTATTTTCTGAAACTATACTATATGAGTGCTGAGCACCAAAGAATTGATGCTTTTGAACTGTGGTCTTGGAGAAGACTCCTGAGAGTCCGTTGGACTGCAAAAAGATCCAACCAGTCCATCCTAAAGGAAATCAGTCCTGAATATTCATTGGAAGGACTGATGTTAAAGCTGAAACTCCAAGACTTTGGCCACCTGATGCAAAGAACTGACTCATTGGAAAAAACTGTAATTCTGGGAAAGATTTAAGGCAGGGGGAGAAGGGGATGACAGAGGATGAAATGGTTGGATGACATCACTGACTGGATGGACATGAATTTGACCATGCTCCAGGAGTTGGTGATGGACAGGGAGGCCTGGCATGCTGCAGTCCATGGAGTCACAAAGAGTTGGACATGACTGAGCAACTCAAATGAACTAATACTACATAAGATATTAATTTTTATCTTCATATGTATTGCTTTTGCCATTTGATTAAGCATGGTTTCACTTGGCTTCCTCTATATGATAAAAAAAAAATATTGTGTTTTCCTAAATCCTAGTTACAAAAGTAGAAATCTCTGAATCCAGAAAAAGGTGTTATTCAATGTTTTAATGCTACCTCTTATCTCTCTGAGCTTCTCAGGTGGCTTAGCAGTAAAGAGTATGCCTGCCAATGCAGGAGATCCTGGCAACTCAGGTTTGATCCTGATTTGGGATGATCCCCTGGAGGAGGGCATGGCAACCCACTCCAGTATTCTTACCTAGAGAATCCCCATGGTCAGAGGAACCTGGCAGGCTGCAGTCCACCAGGTCACAAAGAGTTAGATATGACTGAGCACACATGCACGAGCACACACACAAAGCCTCTTGTGTCTCTCAGAGCCCTCAGGATGGGGAACACATGTATACCTGTGGCAGATTCATTTTGATATTTGGAAAAACTAATACAATTACGTAAAATTTAAAAATAAAATTAAAAAAAAAAGTTCATCACTGTCTTATTTCAATCTCAATAACCAGGGAAGTCTCTTCCTTATCCTCTTACTTTGATCTAATTTGTGAAATCCTATCTGAAAATGTTTTTTGTTTCCACAGTGCCAAACCTTGTCCTTCAGACCTTTAAACTGAATCTTTGATCAAATCTCCTTCACGAAGCCACATGAGGCTAAAATGTAACTATGCCCAAACAACGTAGTTTAAATCTGCATGACTCAGCATGTCCCAATCATGTGTAATAGTGCTCCTAAATTCTTGTGGATTAAGATACCTTGCAAAGACCATATCAGGGTAAATACCTTAAATAGAAGTGTTTAGAATCACTGAAATTAGAGAAATAAAGAAGTAGAATTTAGCTCTAAACTTGAATGGTGTTATAGCAATGATTTAAGTGCTCAACTTGTTTAAATAAACACTAATAAGATATTGAATTGGAAGATATTACTAAATTACTAGCGTTTATGCTTTTGTTATGGAGAAGGCAATGTCACCCCACTCCAGTACTCTTGCCTGGAAAATCCCATGGACAGAGGAGCCCAGTAGGCTGCAGTCCATGGAGTCGCTGAGTCAGACACAACTGAGCGACTTCACTTTCACTTTTCACTTTCATGCACTGGAGAAGGAAATGGCAACCCACTCCAGTGTCCTTGCCTGGAGAATCCCAGGGATGGGGGAGCCTGGTGGGCTGCCATCTTTGGGGTCGCACAGAGTCGGACACGGCTGAAGCAACTTAGCAGCAGCAGCATGTCTGTGTTAATATTACTGTGGACAAAAAGAGTTCATCCATAGTCTATCTAAGAAGAAGTAGAAATTTTATTCCAATCAAACTGAGGATTACAGCCCAGGAGTCAGTCTCTCAGAGAGATCTGACAACTGTTCTGAAGGGATAAGGGGTGATGTCAGTATATAAATGATTTTGGTGAGGGGGTTGTGCAATCAAGCATGCATCTCAATAGAGGTTGTGGCTCGTCACAGGGTTCCAGTATCTTAGTTAATAGTTTTAGTGCTTTTCTAAGTATGGGACATACAAGAATCTAGGTCCATAAAACACTTTCCCTGAAAATGTTTACACTGCTTGAAGGCCTGTTCTGCCAGTTTTCCCAGAGCATAAAGTACCTCATCTTAGTCTTCACCCTGAATTCCTTTCAAAGTATATTGTAGGTTAGCAATTGTAGTGGTTAATGACTCAAGTCTTGTAGAACTGTATTGTTTACAACACTTTTCTTTCACAATCCCTTCCGTTTTGGTCTTCATTTTGACCAAGGTTGGGGAGGCATATCATAACTATTTAGTCCCATGGTGCTAAGGAATGCTCATTTCCAGGTCAGGTGAGGATTTCACTGATAGGCCTCTCAGTGTGCTATTACTGGACTAGGTCATGTTAAGAGTAGCCAAAATCCTCTGGACCTTGCAAAGATACCTTGGAAAGATCCTATCGGTGTAAATACCTTAAATAGACCTATTTAAAATCACTGAAATTAGAAAGATAAATTAAACTTAGCTCTAGGCACTTGAATGATGCTATCTCAATGATTTAAGCACTCATTTTGTTTAAATAAACAATAAGATGTCCCTTGGACTGCAAGGAGATCCTAAAGGAAATCAACCCTGAATATTCATCAGAAGGACTGATGCTGAAGCCCCAATACTTTGGCCACCTGATGCAATGAGCCGATTCATTGGAAAAGGCCCTAATGTTGGGAAAGATTGAAAGCAGGAGGAGAAGGGGACGACAGAGGATGAGATGGATAGATGCTGTCACTGGCCAAATGGATGTGAGTCTAAGCAAACTCAGGGAGATAGTGAAGAACGGGAAAGCCTAGAGCGCTGCAGTCCATGGTGTCTCAAAGAGTCGGATATGACTTAGCAACTGAACAACAAATAAGATGTTGAGTTTGGAAGATTTTACTAAATCGTAAGTGTTTATGCTTTTGTTAATACTACTGTGGACGAAAAGAGTTAATCCATAGTTAATCTAAGAAGAATTAAGAATTTTATTTAAGCCAAACTGAGGATTATAACCCAGGAGACAGTCTCTGAGAGAGCTATAACATCCTGTTATGGCCGCTGCAATGTTTTCCTCACGTTGCTTCTTCCCATGTCTAGAGTTACACTATTACAATCACTGATCTTATAGTTCTATATAGTTTGGCCACCTATTTCAGGTCTCCTAATCATCATTCATTTTATCAGTGGTTCAGTCACACAGTTGGTAATACAAGAAACAACAATCTTATAAAATAGGCAAAGTACAATTAACATAGCTAGGAATATTAATAAGGTCATAAGTGTTTAAGAAATTCCATTAGATGAGGCTCAGTTTCTCTAACCAGCCTGTTCTGCACCAATTCCTATCTTTAAGGGAAATGATATATTGGCATTATATGTAAGGTCTTACAATATGTCTGCACATACAAGGCAAGTGGTGGGTCATCATGACCCCTTACAGAATTAAGAAAGGAATGTTATCTTCTAGGGAGTTACAGGGCTGGCGCCAGAAGAAGAAAAAATGATCTTTATGGTTGAGCAGGTATTTCTGCCATTGCGGAGGTCTGGTTAATGCTTAGTGCAGATTCACGATGCACACTGGCAGGGAGGGAGGAGGCCCAAATAGGCAGAAAAATATTTTATGCTTAAATTTTTCTTTCTTGCCTTAAAATGTGAATTTTTATTTCATCACTGTAGTATTGAAAAACTCTTGAAGGGCATATTTCTAAAGCCACATCTTCTGTGTCCATGCAAAAAAAGTACAATTTCAAATAATATTTCTAAGTGGAGATTTTAAATGTTGGCAACTGCCATCATTTGCTATATATAAACATTTGTTACATTAAAAGTATAATTTTAGGTTAAATTTAAATTAATTTACAATGTTTACAGTGTTCAGTATTGACTGCTTCTCTTATGAGACGGTAGTAAGTACACACAGGTCCTGTCTTACCTCAGCAGGATTGCATATTCTTTAGTTCTTTCCAGGCAGAATCTCAATCACTGACTTTTATTGAAATTGAATGTCGCTCAGTCGTGTCCAACTCTTATGCGACCCCATGGTCTATACAGTCCATGGAATTCTCCAGGCCAGAATACTTGAATTGGTAGCCGCTCCCTTCTCCAGGGGATCTTCCCAACTGAGGGATTGAACCCAGGTCTCCCGCACCGTAGGTAGATTCTTTAACAGCTGAGCTACCAGGGAAAATTTTTATTGAGTTCTGCTATATACTGGACACAGTCCTGAGAACTTGACACATATTTTCTTATGCAGAATCTGATTTAATGGTTAAGAATATGGATTCTAGAATCCAAATTGTTGAACTCAAACCTCAGCTTCACAACTTAATAATTGTGTGACTGGGCAAATTACTTAATATAGTGCAACTATAATAATAGAAGCTATTTCATATATTTGTTGTAAGAACATATAAAAAGCAGTTAGAAAAATTTCTGGCACATATCACTCACTAAATATTACCTAATGTTAACATTTGCAATAAACTGATAAGTTTTATCAGAGTACATCATGAGAAACGGTGGGCTAGATGAAGTACATGCTGGAATCAAGATTTCCGGGAGAAATATCAATAACCTCAGATATGCAGATGACACCACCCTTATGGCAGAAAGTGAAGAAGAACTGAAGAACCTCTTGATGAGAGTGAAAGAGGAGAGTGAGAAAGTTGGCTTAAAACTCAGCATTCAGAAAACTAAGATCATGGCATCTGGTCCCATCACTTCATGCAAATAGATGGGGAAACAGTGGAAATAGTGACAGACTTTATTTTGGGGGGCTCCAAAATCACTGCAGATGGTTACTGCAGCCATGAAATTAAAAGACGCTTACTCCTTGGTATAAAAGCTAGGACCAACCTAGACAGCATACTAAAAAGCAGAGACATTACTTTGCCAACAATGGTCCATCTAGTCAAGGTTATGGTTTTTCCAGTAGTCACATATGGATGTGAGAGTTCGACTATAAAGAAAGCTGAGCGCTGAAGCATTGATGCTTTTGAACTGTGATGTTGGAGAAGACTATTGAGAGTCCCTTGGACTGCAAGGAGATCCAACCAGTCCATCCTCAAGGAAATCAGTCCTGACGCTGAAGCTGAAACTCTAATATTTTGGCCTCCTGATGTGAAGAACTGACTCACTTGAAAAGACCCTGATGCTGGGAACGATTGAAGGTGGGAGGAGAAGGGGATGACAGAGGACGTGTTTGGATGGCATCACCAACTCAATGGATATGAGTTTGAGTAAGCTCCGGGAGTTGTTGATGGACAAAGAGGCCTGGCATGCTGCAGTCCATAGGGTCACAGAGTCGGACACAACTGTGTGACTGAACTGAACTGAACTGTTAAGTTTATTATCCTCATTTTACAGATGAGGAAACTTAAACTAAGAATATAAATTATTTGCTCATTGTTACAGAATTCAAACCCAACAACTGTCTATGCCTTCAGAGAATAAATTAGGCCACCTCATAATAATTCAGAAATGCTAACATTATCAGACTTGGCTTCTGGAATCAGCCAGTGCAATCAAATGAATAGTGTTTTAAAGCTCAGGCTTTCAAGATGAAAATCATAGGAATTTTCTAGTGTGATGTTTGAGGGAAAAGTGTGGCAGCAAAACCCTCTTCTGTAAGAATAAAACAGATTCCTAGAGTTTGGCTCAGGACCAAAACTGAAATTTCTTTCATGAAAGTCTTCATTTAGTTAACTGTCTCCAAAGATATCTGTTGGTCTAGATAGCTTGAGAGAACTTTCCTTTGCTATAGTATCAAGTACTCACTATCTGTGAATTTAAGGATGCTTTCCCAGTTGAACTCTCCTTTTCCTTTAGAGTGTTTTGCTTTGCCAAAGATTGGCTCATGTTGAATAAAATAAACCATTTAGATTAACTTGGATTGGGCTATAGTTTCTATGATTTCCTAATGGGAAAAAAAAAAAATCAGTTAAGATGAAACTGGATATTTACCTGGCAGGGGAGATATCATGGTCAGGATGGATGAGATTGGCTATTTTTGAACATGATGCTACAAATGGTAGATAAATATTTTTATTTGGCCTCAAATTGTCATCCTTTCAGACATAAAAACCTATTTAGTCAGTTTATTTGCGACTCCAAGTAGAAAAAAAAATGGTAAGCTTAGATATAGAATCCACTGCAAATCAATTGAAAAATGTAGATACCAGTTCAGTTCAGTTCAGTTCAGTCACTCAGTCGTGTCTATCTCTCTGCAGCCTCTTGGACTGCAGCACACCAGGCTTCCCTGTCCATCACTAACTCCCAGAGCTTACTCAAACTCATGTCCATCGAATCAGTGATGCCATCCAATCATCTCGTCCTCTATCTTCCCCTTCTTCTCCTGCCCTCAGTCTTTCCCAGCATCAGGGTCTTTTCAAATGAGTCAGTTCTTCGCATCAGGTGGCCAATGTTTTGGAGTTTCAGCTTCAGCATCAGTCCTTCCAATGAACATTCAGGACTGATTTCCTTGAGGATGGACTGGTTGGATCTCCTTGCAGTCCAAGGGACTCTCCAGAGTCTTCTCCAACATCACAGTTCAAAATCATTGATTCTTCAGTGCTCAGTTTCATTTATAGTCCAACTCTCACACCCATACACAACTACTGGAAAAACCATAGCCTTGACTAAACAGACCTTTGTTGGCAAAACAATTTCTCTGGCTTTTTAGTATGCTGTCTAGGTTGGTCATAACTTTCTTCCAAGGAACAAGTATCTTTTAATTTCATGGCTGCAGTCACCATCTGCAGTGATTTTGGAGCCCAAAAAAAACAAAGTCTCTCACTGTTTCCATTGTTTCGCCATCTATTTGCGATGAAGTGATGGAACTGGATGCCATGATCTTAGTTTTCTGAATGTTGAGTTTTAACCCAACTTTTTCACTCTCCTCTTTCACTCTCATCAAGAGGTTCTTCAGTTCTTCTTCACTTTCTTCCATAAGGGTGGTGTCATCTGCATATCTGAGGTTATTGATATTTCTCCCGGCAATCTTGATTCTAGCTTGTCCTTTGTTCAGCCTGACATTTCACATGATGTACTCTGCATATAAGTTAAAAAAGTTAAGGGCGACATAGACAGCCTTGTCATACTCCTTTTCCGATTTGGAACCAGTCTGTTGTTCCCTGTCCAGTACTAACTGTTGCTTCTTGACCTGCAAACAGATTTCTCAGGAGGCAGGTCAGGTGGTCTGGTATTCCCATCTCTTGAAGAATTTTCCACAGTTTTTTGTGATCCACACAGTAGACTTTGGCGTAGTCAATAAAAAAGAAGTTAATATCTTCCTGGAACTCTTTTGCTTTTTCAATGATCCAATGGATGTTGGCAATCTGCTGTCTGGTTCCTCTGCCTTTTCTAAATCCAGCTTGAACATCTGGAAGTTCACAGTTCACGTACTGTTGAAGCCTGGCTTGGAGAATTTTGAGCATTACTTAGCTAGCGTGTGAGATGAGTGCAATTGTGCAGTAGCTTGAACATTCTTTGTCATTGCCTTTCTTTGGGATTGGAATGAAAATTGACCTTTTCCATTCCTGTGGTCACTGCAGAGTTGTCCAAATTTGCTGGCATATTGAGTGCAGCACTTTCACAGAATCATCTTTCAGGATTTGAAATAGCTCAACTGGAGTTCCATAACCTTCACTAGCTTTGTTTGCAGTGATGCTTCCTAAGACTTCTTGACTTCACATTCCAGGATGTCTGGCTCTAGGTGAGTGATCACACCATTGTGATTATCTGGGTCATGAAGATATTTTTTGTTTAGTTCTCCTGTATATTATCGCCACCTCTTCTTTATATCTTTTGCTTCTGTTAGGTCCATACCATTTCTGTCCTTTATTGTGCCCGTCTTTTCATGAAATGTTCCCGTGGTATCTCTAATTTTCTTGAAGAGATCTCTAGTCTTCCCCATTTTATTGTTTTCCTCTATTTCTTTGCATTGATCACCGAGGAAGTCTTTCTTACCTCTCTGTGCTATTCTTTGGAACTCTGCATTCAAATGGGTTTATCTTTCCTTTTCTTCTTTGCCTTTTGCTTCTCTTCTTTTCTCAGCTATTTGTAAGGCCTCCTCAGACAAGCATTTGCCTTTTTGAATTTATTTTTCTTGGGGACCGTCTTTTTCTTGGGGACCTTTTCCTTCAGGGCCTACAAGACCTTCTAGAACTAACACCCCAAAAAGATGTCCTTTTCACTATAGGGGACTAGAATGCAAATGTAGGAAGTCAAGAAACACCTGGAGTAACAAGCAAATTTGGCCTTGGAGTACAAAATGAAGCAGGTCAAAGGCTAACAGAGTTTTGCCAAGAGACTACATTGGTCATAGCAAACACTATCTTCCAACAGCACAAGAGAAGACTCTACACATGGACATCACCAGATAGTCAACACCAAAATCAGACTGATTACATTCTTTGTAGCCAAAGATGGAGAAGCTCTATACAGTCAGCAAAAACAAGACCGGGAGCTGACTATGGCTCAGATCATGAACTCCTTATTGCCAAATTCAGACTTAAATTGAAGAAAGTAGGGAAAACCACTAGACCATTCAGGTATGACCTAAATCAAATCCCTTATGATTATACAGTGGAAGTGACAAACAGATTCAAGGGATTAGATCTGATAGACAGAGTGCATGAAGATCTATTGAAGGAGGTTTGTGACACTGTACAGGAGGCAGTGATCAAGACCATCTCCAGAAAAAGAAATGCAAAAAGGCACAAAGAGACATGTAGATATATAATGCAATATTAAATTACTTGTAAAACTTTCAAAATCACCACATTTGAAAACATCACTAGCTTGTGACTTTCTGTTTTCTAAAAGCCAAATTGTGTTAAACCTTTTTATTTTTTATATTTTATTTGATGTCCATTTCCAGCACTTTTCCAGTCACTGTCCTTCAGTAGACACTTTTTAAATCACTCAAAGTAAGCTGGAGGCATTTCCACCATTTGCATATATAGTATTCCTGAAAGCCTCATTAGACATCAACTGTTTGACTGCAGAACAATACACCATAGAGATAAGGGAGATTTCATTCCCAGAGAGCCAAAATAAGTTCAACATACCTCTCTCTAAACCATACAGCTTAGTACGCAATAGGCAAAGAGGGATGGAGCTGAGAAGGTGTTGAGGAGAGATCTGAGGGAAGCAATGGTTGGGCCGGGTAAGAAGACAACTAAAAAATTTACCTACCCTGTATTAACTGGGACTTGTGATTTCAAAATCACACAGTGGGACTCGGGACCCTTTTATTTAACTATGAATGTTTTTAATGCAATTTTGTCTATCTCACTTCATTAATCCTAAACTCTGTTAGATATATATCCTCTTCATTTTAAGAAAATTCAACCTCATTGACTTGGTGATTATCATAGTGAACTGATATGCATCCAGTATTGCAAAATTCACTTAGTGCTATGCTTGTAAAAACACATTATCACTTCTTCACTCATAAGTAAGTCTTCTATTTTGCACTTATGTATACATATGATTTTTATAACTTTAATGATTATTATAAATGCATATGTAGAAAAGGCTCTCATCAACAATATATGACTTTTCTGGATGGCAAAATTCTAACGTATTGATGGATTGACTCCTATAAATTTAGTCAACCTTCAAATAGGAATACTGTTTAAATAGTTAGAGGAATTAGCACTTCTGTGACATTTCTTTTTAACATCCTGGGTATATTCTTGAATAAGATAATTTATTCTCCAAAAAATAGAACAATACTTTAAATACAATTAATTACTTAAAGCAGTTTGAATTCTTTTCCCAGCTCTTTTAAGATATAAATGATGCATAAAATTGTGTAAGTTAAGGTATGCTATGTTATGCTATGCTAAGTCACTTCAGTCGTGTCCGACTCTGTGTGACCCCATAGACGCCAGCCCACCAGGCTCCCCCGTCCCTAGGATTCTCCAGGCAAGAACACTGGAGTGGGTTGCCATTTCCTTCTCCAACCTGTTAATTTAATATATTTATGTATTGCAAAATGATTATCTTTGAATTTTAAAAGGAATCACTGAAGTTAGCTTTCTACTTCATGTTTTATTTGAATACATAGAATATTGAAAAAAATGGCATTTCACTATAATGTCTCATTCAAGTAAGTGATACAATAGACCCTAAAAATAGTCTTCAGTTGAGTAAGTGTTCAACATAGTTAACTGTTAATATAATATCCAATATTGTTAGAAGTAGTCTTATATAATCTAATCCTTTAAGTATCACAAATTTTCTTGATGTTACATCAAGTTTATCCATTCTTTCCCAAGTCCATGAAGAAGCTATCCTTTCCACACTGTCACAAAAGCTAGATTCCTATGAAATGAGCCAAAGAATTAGATCCTTCATCAAGGCATGACATGAAACTTCAGCCAGGCAGTTTGCACAAACAGCTAAAGGTCTCTTTGTGTTTGCTAGCACCACTGTGTCAGCTTTCTTGTGTTGGCAGCTTTGGGCTTTTCCAAGGAAAGCCCCAAAGAAAGTTGTTACCAGCATATATTCTACAGTTCACAGATTCTCAAAAAGGACACATTAAAACAGTTAGAATCCCCAGGGCAAATGGGGAGATTAAGTAGCCTACTCCTTCACAGAAGCCCCCATCAAACAAAGCTGGGTATTGTGTATTCAGTACACTATCTCTTTCCAGCACTGAACTTTACCATTGTGCTCAAAGATTCGAGTTTACAAAGTGTTTGCGGGGCTTTGCATAACGGTTCACTGGCACCACCACTGACAGCCATCTGAGTGTGGGAATTGTTTTAAAAGACATGATGCCCGTCAAATGACTGACCCAATATACTAATACAAGGGCAGCATCTGAGCATGGAGGGGGAGGAGTGAGAAGTTTCCACCAATATCTGTATTAACTTCATTTTTCACAAGAATACAAATTAAGGAAAGAAAAAAGATCCCTATTAAGAAGAATGTGTATTTTAACAGATTACAGAGTAATGTGTGTCTGTCTCATTATAAAGGGGTGTGGAATTTTTGGTGAAAGATTTCTGAGACTCTAAGTTGATTCTCTGTTACAAAATCTTCACTTGTCCTGTTTTTGAAATGTATTCATATAGGATAAAGTGTATCAATACCCACAGTAAACTATGGCCCCTGATTTGGTTCACCATGTCAGAAAGCCTTGTCCTTTGGAAGCTGTGTACTAAAATACATCCCAAGGTAAACTGCCAGTTCATGGTCAATACTACAGAAAAGGTTAAGAAGAAGTTGAATGTTTAAATAAATATAAATCCTTAATTGCTCTAACCAACTGAGAAGAAATTGTACTTATTTGGGGCAGAGAATATTTCTCCTAAAGCTTTTTAATACACCACTTTGGAAACATGAAGGCTGTATGCATTAGCATAGCCATGACCTTTTCTAATGTTTACATACTACTTATTCATTTCATTGAAGGATCAAACATTTTTAAATGGCATTAATAGCAATAATACTTTATGCAAATGTTTTTCATACCTCTTTTCAATTTTTATACATATTTATGCTTAGCCTTTAAACTTTAGTTTAAACCTATTTAATTTGAGGCAGGGTTTTTAATTTTGAGAAACAATATTAGAAATTGAGAAATATCCTAATATTTTTAACAGGCAAAATATAATGTAATTCTGTCTTTGGGGATTTATATAGTGCATGGTCAGTTCAGTTCAGTTCAGTCACTCAGTCATGTGCGACTCTTTGCAACCCCATGGACTGCAGCATGCCAGGCCTCCCTGTCCATCACCAACTCCCAGAGTTTACTCAAACTCATGTCCATTGAGTCAGTGATGCCATCCAACCATGTCATCCTCTGTCGTCCCCTTCTCCTCCCACCTTCAATCTTTCCCAACATCAGGGTCTTTTCAAATGAGACAGTTCTTCACATCAAGTGGCCAAAGTATTGGATTTTCAGCTTCAGCATCAGTCCTTCCAATGAACATTCAGACTGATTTCCTTGAGGATAGACTGGTTGGATCTCCTTGCAGTCCAAGGGACTCTCAAGAGTCTTCTCCAACACCACGGTTCAAAAACATCAATTCTATGGTGCTCAGCTTTCTTTATAGTCCAATTCTCACATCTATACATGACTACTGGAAAAACCATAGCCTTGAGTAGACAGACCTTTGTCAGCAAAGTAATGTCTCTGCTTTTTAATATGCTGTCTATTTTGGTCATAACTTTTCTTTCAAGGAGTAAGCATCTTTTAATTTCATGGCTGCAGTCACCATATGCATTGATTTTGGAGCCCCCCAAAATAAAGTCTGTCACTGTTTCCATTGTTTCCCCATCTATTTGCCATGAAGTGATGGGACCACATGCCACAGTGTATGTTAGTTTACTTAAACTTCAGATACCTGACTCATACAAATTATAAACATTCAACAAAATGCTTTATCATGCAAAGGACTAGAAGCATACATTTTTCTGGAAAAGTTGAGATAGCTCTCAATTTCTCACTAGTATACCATATCATGGTAAAGTAACCACTAAAAGTTAATATTAAGAAATGAAAAGCTTCTTAAGACTAATTTTTTAAAGAGCAGTTATTTACATGATGGTTTTAATAAATGTATGAAATGTATCAACTCTTAATTTATTTTCCATTTTAAACGTACCCCTGCTAAGTTGCTTCAGTCGTGTCCGACTCTGTGTGACTCCAGAGACGGCATCCCACCAGGCTCCCCCATCCCTGGGATCCTCCAGGCAAGAACACTGGAGTGGTTTGCCATTTCCTTCTCCAATGCATGAAAGTGAAGAGTGAAAGTGAAGTCACTCAGTCATTTCTGACTCTTAGAGACCCCATGGACTGCAGCCTACCAGGCTCCTCCATCCGTGGGATTTTCCAGGCAAGAGTACTGGAGTGGGGTACCATTGCAAACGTACAGTTAAGTCCAAATCTGTAACACTTTTATGAGCCTATTACTGACTTTGTGTGTGTGTGTTCAGTTACTCAGTCATGTCCAGCTCTTTGTTATGCTATGGACTGTAGCCTACTGTCCATGGGATTTTCCAGGCAAGAATACTGGAGTGGGTTGCCATTTCCTCCTCCAGGGGATCTTCCTGACCCAGAGATCGAACCCACATCTCCTGTGTCTCCTGCATTGGCAGACAGATTCTTTCACCACTGAGCCAACTGGGAAGCCTCATCACTGACATTATCATCTAGTATATGTTCATGCTCTATTTTTTCTATAATATTAATATATGTAAATTTTTTAAACAGGGAAATACATCATTTAAAAATCATCATGATCTGAGGCTTTAATCTTGAGTAATTTTTGACATAGAGTATTTGTCTTGAAAGTGAAACTTTCTCATTTTTTAACTAATTTTTATTGGAGTATTGTTTAGTCACTAAGTCGCATCCCATGAACTGCAGCATGTGAGGCTTCCCACTGTCTCCTGGAATTGGCTCAAACTCATGTCTATTGAGCTGGTGATGCCATCCAACCGTCTTGTTATCCATCATCTCCTTTTCCTCCTGCCCTCAATCTTTCCCAGCATCAGGGTCTTTTCTAATGTGTTGGCTCTTTGCATCAGGTGGCCAAAGTATTGGAGCTAGAGGATTCAGCTTCAGCATCAGTCCTTCCAATGACTATTCAATGTTGACTTTCTTTGGTCGTATTTCCTTGCAGTCCAAGGGACTCTCAAAAGTCTTCTCCAGTATCACATTTCAAAGGCATAAATTCTTCAGTGCTCAGGCCTTCTTTATGGTCCACCTCTCACATCCATACATGACTACTAGAAAAAACATAACTTTGAGTAGAGGGACACTTGTTGGCAAAGTAATGTCTCTGCTTTTGAATGCGCTGTCTAGGTTTATTATAGCTTTTCTTCCAAGCATCTTTTAATTTCATGGCTGCTGCCACCATGTGCTGTGATTTTGGGGGCCCCCAAAAAATAAAATCTGCAATTTTTTATTGGAGCATAGTTGTTTTATGATATCGTGTTAGTTTCTGCTATACAACAAAGTAAATCAGTTTTACATATACATATATTCATTCTTTTCCTTTTGTCATTTTGAATTAAAGAAATGTACTCTAACTTACAGTTGTGGCCATCTTTTAGGCAGGATAAGAACTCTTGTGCCTTTAAAATGGACTCTCACCTTTACTGTATGAATGTCTGCAAAACTACGCTAAGACTAATTTAGAGAGTGTAGGTTTTATTTTTGTCTGCCATTATTCACTTCATCTAAATTTAGGTTTAATTTTATCAGTGATGTTTAATCTTAGATCACAAAACAATTCAGTGGATAGTGAACACATTTCATCAAAAATAACGCGGCTTCCAAAGGGAATTATTCATAAGCATTGTTTTCCATTTGCCCTATTGTGGACACACAAAAACAGTGCTTGCTTAATCACTTTCTAAATTGACAGTAGAGTAGTCTCTTAGCCCGTTCTTTTGACTTGCAGCTATTTTTAATGTATGCATTAAAAACTTTGAAATAGCTTTATGAAATAGATTAAACTTTGCAAGTATCATTCCCTTAGAAAATAGTCTTGTTGAAATGAGTGATTCTTATATAAAATTCAATAATTTTGTATGTTTGTGTTTTGTATTCAGATATTTTTATATATTTTAAGTTCTAAAATTTATACTTGGGTATTATCATCAGTAAAGCATTTATTTATTTTTAAGTTTTGTTGATGTATAGTTGATTTACAATGTTGTATTATATTCTGCTCAACAGCAAAGTGAATTAGTCATATGTATATTCTTTTTCATACTTCTTTTCATTATGGTTTGTCACAGGATATTGAATATAGTTTCCTGTGCTATATAATAGGACTTTGTGTTTTATCCATCCTACATATAACAATTTGTATCTGCTAATCCCGAACTCCCAGTCCTTCCACCCCTGTTCTCCCCCACCCCCCTGGGCAATCGCATCTGTTCTCTATGGCTGTCAGTCCATTTCTGTTTTGTAGATATGATCATTTGTGTTGTATTTTATATTCCACATGCAAATGACATCATATAGTACTTGTCTTTCTCTTTCTGACTTACTTTTCTCCCTTGGTTGCTCTGAGAGTAAAGAATTGATCCCTTGGGTCAGGAAGACCCCCTGGAGAAGGGAATGGGTACCCAGTCCACTATTCTTGCCTGGAAAAATCCCATGAACTGGAGAGCCTGGCAGGCTACAGTCCATGGGGTCACAGTCAGACATGACTCAGTGACTGATACTTTCCCTTTGTTCTGACTTACTTTGCTTAGCATAATAATCTCTAGGTCCAACCATGTCACGACAAATGGCATTATTTCATTGTTTGTTATGGCTGAGTAGTATTCCATTTATATATATACAGCATCTTTATCCATTCATCTGTTGATGGGCATTTACATTGTTTCCACATCTTGGCTATTATAAATATCACTGCTGTGAACATTAGGGTGCATGCATCTTTTCAAATTATAGTTTTGTCTGGATATATGTCCAGGAGTAGGATTGTTAGGTCATATGGCAACTCAATTTTTAGTGTTTTCAGGAATCTCTGGACTTTTATCTGTAATGGCTGTACCAATTTACATTTCCATCAACAGTATAAGAAGGTTCTCTTTTCTCCACACCCTCCCTCCCTAGCAATTATTATTTGCATTCTTTTTAGTTATAATCATTCTGATGAGTATGAGGTTATACTTCATTATAGCTTTTATTTGTATTTCTATAATAATTAAGGATGATGAACATCTTTTCATGTGTCTATTGGCCAACTGTATGTCAAAACATATATGTTATATGCCTTTTAAAGAGAATGTATTTTGTTAAAGAGTATGGATAAGATCCACATATTTTCAATAAATACTTCATTATGTGCTTCAGTACTGTGATGTTTGATAAGAGTTCTTTATCAATTATCTCCAGGTCAAATGTTATTTTCTCTTCTAAGTGTTTAGTATATACACTGTCTTCAACTTACATTATCATATGAGTTCACAAGATATTTTTAGGGTATATATGTATGTTTAAGCCCATGAATTCTAAAATTATTTCTTAGAATAATAACTAGAAAAAATAAGAATGTTGTTATTAATAATAGAAATAATAGAGTATTTCTTATTTCTTAGAATAATAAGAAATAATTCTATTTCTTAGAATAATAGAATACCTCAACGAATCTGCAATTTGATGAATGTATAAATTCAGTAGAATAGAGTCGGGTAAGAAGGAAGACCATAAGGTAAAATAGATGAAAGAGTGTGACTGGACTGTTACACCTCGATTTTAGGTCTGTTTCGGTTGTGTACAGAATAGCTGATCTGGAACCTAACTTCACTGATTCTTAATTTCCCTTCTAGAAGATAAAGATTCGGTATTGTCAATGGTCTCTGGTACAGGATCAAATGCTCTTAGTACCAAATGTGATCATGCATGGGGAATGCTTTGTAAACTATTTAATGATAGTTTTACAAGTCTACACTATTATTTTTCTTCAGCATGATATTTTACCATGGTGTTTTCATGTCTATTTGAAGTGCTCCTTGTTTCTTAATATATTGTTTAAACATTGGCTACAGAGACTATTAGACCCTGGAACTCTAGGGGCAGTAATGTATGCTGAGACATCACACTGCCCTCTATTGGTTGGAATGTTTATGTTCAAATGCAAGACTGGAGTTTTTGTCCTTAACCATCCAACATAAGGGTTTGAAACTCAGCTACTGAAGTCCCCAAAATATAGAGATTGAACAAAAATGTCCATTGTATATTTTAGCTCTCTTAAAGGAAATGATATGTTGGAATTACTAGAGAACATCACCTACGTATACTTTTTAAAAATTAAAAAAAAAACTCCTATTTTATATCCAAGAATAGTTCCTACTGTGGTTCAGTGTCCCTTCAATTTGTTTTAATCCCATTAACATTCAATTAGCAGTTTAAATTTAGAAATTAATTAACATGAGAACTAGTTCTATGCATTGAGAATTTATATGTTTGGATCAAATATGTTGGTATATCACAAGGACAATATAAGCTGTGACCTAAAGTCAGAAAGCTTACTTTTACTTAATTTTAGTCCCTTCCTTGTGACTGCTTAAACCTATGCATTTTATGATAATCCTCCACCTTTTACTTTTCTTTTGATTTTTCCCATTTTCGTATAGTTCTTAGAATCCTGGCTTAGGAAAACCATTACAAATTATGTCTTCCAGCACTCTATATACAACTTTAATTTCCCTCTATAATATCATCTACTAAAAGTCTTCCAATCTCTGCTTAAATGTCTGCTGGGAAAGGGAACCACTATCTCTTAATTGCAGCCTGTTCAATTTAGAAAACTTGTACTTACTTTACTGCTCTTTCATATATATAAATTCATTGTTCCTAGAAATGAGGGCCACTGGCTCTCAGTTTTCTATCTAGGCCAACATGCAGTGTTGGCAAGCCACTCCACGAGGGGCTGTATGTATTGTTCTTCTTCCACTCTTTCAGTAAACCCACTGACTAAATTTATGAAACGATATGGAACTGAGTATAACACTGTACTCCAGATGGCCCAGGAATGTAATAACTTTTTATGTGGAATTTACCAATGTATACTAGTATTTTCTCTATAAACTTGACTTTTGCCATTCTGATTTAATTAATGAAGGCAACTAACGCACTACTGAGTTTGACCTTCATATGGAAAGATTTAGTTTCTTAGTATTTTTAAATCTCGTTTTTTCTGTCATGAGAAAAAGCAGTTTGTATGTATGGTACCTTGTTAAATTATACATAAAATAATGGGAATAAATAGCAAATAGTAAAAATAAGTTGTACAAGTTTACATATAAATTATGTATCTGTATATACATGATTCCAGATTTACTTATTTGTTTCACTTACCTAAACACTTTATACAGTCTGTGTAAAATTCTAAGTACTTTATATGTATAAAGTAATCTATTCCTCTTAATAAGCCAATTAGGTGGGTGTTACTATATCCAATTTTTATAGATGAGAAGCTAAGGCATAAAGATGTAATAGTACTTACCCAAGTCCACATAGGTAGAGAGAGTGGCAGTTTTGGCCACTGGCCAAAAATCCTAACCTTTATATTATTTTTTTTTTACTTTTTATTTTATGTTGGAGTGTAGCTGATTAACAATGTTGTGATAGTTTCAGGTGGACAGCAAAGAAACGCAGCCACACATATACATGTATCCATTCTCCCCCACACCTCCCTCCCATCCAGGCTGCCACACAACAATGAGCAGAGTTCCCTGTGCTATGTGGTAGGTCCTTGTTTTTAACCTTTATATTATGCTGTCTTTCCTTAAATATAAATCTCCAAGCAAACATTTCAATAACATTGGTTGTCCAAATCTCCCTTTCCATTTCTATTATTATGAATTTATGTTATTATGCCATAAGTTATTCAATGAAACAAGAGCTTTTGTCTTATTCCAAATACTGTAGGGTGTGGTGAAACACAGTGGAGTTAAAACTACTAATTCTTAAAGTATATTTCTACATAGCTTTAGAATTGCTTCTAAACTCTTTCTGGACTCTGAAATTGTCTTTCAGAAATTTACCTGAAATGTCTTTTAGACATAGAGCCTATATCCCCTCCACTCCTACCTGAAATATCACTGTTCTGCTCCTCAGCGCTGCCATAGAACCTCTGTTACCCGTGACAAGATCCGTGATTATCAGTCTGCTCTAAACATCATTTTTAGCTGTGACACCAGAATACTGCCTAGACTGTTCCTCTTTGAGTAATTTTATATACATTACCATAAGTAGAAAACCATGTATTTTATTACTACTTTACATATAAACATTTTCCCTTTAAATGATAAAATTTATTGGAAAAAATAATGAAAGATCTATATTTATAGAGTTTAAATGTTTCAGTTCAGTTGTCACTCAGTTGTGTCCGACTCTTTGTGACCCATGGACTGCAGCACGCCAGGCCTCCCTGTCCACCACCAACTACCAGAGTTTACTCAAACTCTTGTCCATGGATTTGGTGATGCCATCCAACCATCTCATCTTCTGTTGTCCCCTTATCCTCCTGCCTTCAATCTTTCCCAGCATCAGGGTCTTTTCCAATGAGTCAGTTCTTTGCATCAAGTGGTCGAAGTATAGGAGTTTCAGCTTTAGCATCAGTCTTTCCAATGAATATTCAGGACTGATTGATTTCCCATAGGATGGACTGGTTGGATCTCCTTGCAGTCCAAGGGACTCTCAAGAGTCTTCTCCAACACCACAGTTCAAAAGCATCAATTCTTTCGCACTCAGCTTTCTTTACAGTCCAACTCTCACATCCACACATGACTACTGGAAAAACCATAGCCTTGTAGTCATGGACCTTTGTTGGCAAAGTAATGTCTCTGCTTTTTAATATCCTGTCTGGTTTGGTCAAAACTTTTCTTCCAAGGAGCAAGCATCTTTTAATTTTATATCTGCAGTGATTTTGGAGCCCCAAAAAATAAAGTTTGTCACTGTTTCCACTATTTCCCCATCTATTTGCCATGAATTGATGGTACCAGATGCCATGATCTTAGTTTTCTGAATGTTGAGTTTAAGCCAACTTTTTCACTCTCCTCTTTCACTCTTATCAAGAGGCTCTTTAGTTCCTCTTCGCTTTCAGGCATAAGGGTGGTGTCATCTGCATATCTGAGGTTATTGATATTTATTGTCTTTCAAATTCATACTGATACAGGAAACTATAGCCTGATATCATACTCTGAATGTTATCAGGTAATAGTGAATTTTTGACATCTTTTCAGTTCACCCCTCTAATACTGTAGTTTTTGCTATGCAAATATTTAATTAACATGGAATAATGTTGATTTTCACTATGGAGATGTTACCAAATGTAAACTTTACAACCTTATTTAAACCTTCCCAAAAACCCATAATAAGCAATAATGACAATCTAGAATAACTTCTTTCCTTGGTTAAGTGTTTTGGAAATTTCTTGAAATGGTTCTTTTATGTTAACATCCTTTACTTTGTGCTTGAAGGATAAAATTCACAACTAAATTTGTTCTATCATGTGAAATAAATTTTTACTCTTAATACAATTACTAAATACAATAGAAAGTTAGGTCTTTTAAACTATTACTATTAAAAGACTAAAAGTTAAGTCTTTTTCTATTAGGAACTAATAGAAAATAACTTGATTTTTTTAATTAGAATAGTAAACTTTTGCAGTATTTAGTAGGAAATGAATAAACAGCAAAGCATGCTTTTTTCAATGTCAGCTTAAAATAAAACAGCATATGTTTTGAACTTAATAAACCATACTTATTTTTCTAAACCCTCTTCATTCAAAAAGCATTTATGTACATAGAACCACCTTCTCTAATTACGTTTAATTTTTCTTTATCAATATCAGTGCTGAAAACCAGGATATTTTGAAATAGTATAAAATTAGTTGATGTGTGCTCAGTCGTGTCTGACTCTTTGTTAACCCCATGGACGGTAGCCCACTGGGCTCCTCTGTCCATGGACATTTTTAGGCAAGAATACTTGCTGCCGCTGCTTCTTCTAAGTAGCTTCAGTTGAGTCTGACTTATACTTGAGTGGATTAAATTTCCTACTCCAGGGAGTCTGCCTGACCCAGGGATTGAATCTGCATCTCGTGCGCCTCTTGCACTGGCCTAAAGATTCTTTACCACTGTGCCACCTGGGAAGCACCCATATTACACATGAACTTAGCAAAAAGTCCAAGGAGCAACAAAGAAAAAGCTCAGTTAAATCCAAGTTGTTTAATTTGGAAGGTGTTCAAGGCTTGAGGAAAAGAAAAGTGTAGGACTTTTTGGTTATTTCCACACCTGATAAAGACCTCATTTAAATAGGAGCACAATCAACTAAAAAAGCAATGGGCGTGTATTTGAGGAGTAATTGGTAAGTAAGGGTGAGTATCTATGAATTACTATGTGTAATCACTTTTACACAGTTCTTTTGCATCCACTTCAGGGAAGAAAATATTAGCATTATCTTTATGTTCTTGCTTCTCTATTTCTAAGAATATCCCACTATAGAAAAGAAGGACTGAGAAAATGGCACTTGCAGCAGACCTTGTTGAGGATAATCATGATTTAACCAGGGTGCAAACACATTGTCATATTCACTGTCTTCCTGTCATGTGTGGATGATCTACTTCTGCAAAGCATTAAAAGCACAAATGTGCTCAGACAGGGTTAGACCACACAAAGCAAGCTATGTTTTTGAATGCTTAGGACTACACTCTTTGTTCTCCTTTTTATAGTGGCTCTCCAGAGAGTGGTAGCATGAACTGAGATGGTGTATTTTTTTAATCTATGTTCTGCCTGAATATTGATTATGCTCTTTCAGTGGTGTCTATAATCCCATCCTCTGTCAAAGTTTGCATGGGAGATGAAGGGCTCCCTGTGGCACTGTTCTAAGGAAGCCATCTTCAGATAATTGGGATATGTAACTATAAGAGGTCCTAAGACTGGGGTTTTAAGATTTCATATTATTATTCTTGATGGCCCACATATCCATTTAGAGCTCTCCCACAGATCTGAATCTCAGCAATACTTCTATGATCCAGCCTTTATAAACACTAGTCTCATGCAGGTAAGGAGGTAGAGACTTATTATGAAAAATAATATATATTGTATTCTAACACCATGTATATAGAATATATTTTCTATATTAATTACTTCAAATATATATTTTATATATTAATTTCTGAAACATACTTTTAATCAAATGCCAGGTACTATAAACATTAGTAAGCTTAAAATTATCTTAAAACAAATTGGACTCTTTTTCCTTAAAACAAATAAAACTGGTACTCAGTCTACTTGTTTAGAATCTAAATGTTATCTTGCTGCTCAGTTGGCTCAATGCCATTATTCAGGCTTATTATTTTGTCAATTTTTAATAGTCTTATAGTAATCCAATCAGTTGATCATTACTCAGCTATAATAAAAATTTCCATCTCTCCTTAAGAATGCATTATGAGAATTCCCTGGCATTCCAGTGGTTAGGATCCACTCTTTTACAGCCAAGGGCCTGGGTTCACTCCTTAGCTGGGGAAATAAAATCCCATAAGCTGGGTGGCACAGCATGAAAAAAAAACAAAAAGGCATAGTTTGGAGCTATAATATATAGATACATATTAACTTAACAAATATTAGTAATATCCAAGACAGATTTAGGTGAATCTTGCATTATAGCTAACTTAAAGGTATGTGTAAAATTTTGTTTCTATAATAACAACAGCAAGTTTTCACAGGCAAAAAAATAGAAAGAAACAAAGGTTAGCAATGTAATTCAGTTTAGAGATCATTATATTTATAACTTGGTGGTTTAATTGCTAAGTCATGTCCAACTCTTGCGATCACATGGACTGTGGCCCACCAGGCTCCTCTGTCCATGGGATTTTCCAGACAGGAATACTGGAGTGGGAATGTTTATAACTTAATGTTCATTAATTCTTTATTTTAAATGAACCAATTTAAAATAGATAGCAGTACATAAAAATTTCACCCTGTGGCCTTAAGCAAAAATAATTGGCAACACCGAGCTACAGAGAATGTTTCACACCATATCCCCAAACCGTAAATAACTACAGGAGCCAGGCAGAAATGTAAGTGAGTGAAAATGACTAAGTCTAAAACAAAAAGAAGGAGACACTGTGGCAAAACTGATAAAACATAAACCACCTAAACAGTGCAGCTGCAAATCTCAGTTTTAACTAGTGATCAAGGGAAGAAAGACCAGTGACAGTCAGTTTATCTGACTTTTTTTCCCACACACCCAAAATAATGCATATTTCTATTTCCAATGAATTTATTTTTAAATGTTGAGGACAATTTACCATTATTTTTTATACTGTGAGTGTCAAACGAACATCTGTGCTGATTGAATTCTCCCCTGAGTCAACACGTTGAACCTCTGCATGAGAATTAAGATAAGTCTGACATAGTGTCAGGATAAAGCTTTGAGTAAGTATATTCTAAAAGTTCTAGTAAAGTGCACAGAGCGGGGAATAATTAAAACCTAAGTGTTGAAGTTCATTCAGGTTGCTGTAACAGAATATTATAGACCTGGTGGTTTATAAACAATAGAAATTCATTTCTTACAGTTCAGAAAGTCTTGGAAGTCCAAAAGCAAGACACCAGCAGTTTTAGTCTCTAAGGGGCTAAGGAGTGTTTCAGATATCTTTTATAAAGCTGTTAATCCCATTCATGAGAACTCTGCCCTTGTGACCTAATTATTAATACCTGCCAAAGAACCCAATTTCTAATACTGTAACACTGGAGTTTAGGATTTCAACTTACGAATTTTCAAGGGACACAAACATCTAATCAATAGTACTGTGTCCAAAAAAATGCTGGAAGAAATTTATATTAATAAGAATATTTAATTTATTTGAAAAGCTTATATATTTAAAGTTAAAACTTACAAAGAAACTTTGGAGAGAACAGTTAAAAATGAGATTCGAGGTTATCATGATGGATAGACTGAACAGTTCAAGTAAGATATGAGATTCTGAAACATGGTATATTTTTTAGAAAAGAAAGTAGTTCAGACATTGTTACAACATATTGTTTTCTTAAGGAATCATGGAACAGCAATGTATCCTTTCATGAATCATATATTTACCAAAAATATACCTACTATGCATTAGAATCTGTGCTGCTGAGAATATAGAAATTAAGTAAATACTCAGAGGGTGTATGTGCATGTGTGTAGAACCAGTGAAGTTGCTCTGTCATGTCCGACTCTTTGTGATCTCATGGACTGTAGCCTACCAGGCTCCTCCATTCATGGAATTTTCCAGGCAAGAGAACTGGAGTGGGGTACTATTTCCTTCTCCAGGGTATCTTCCTGACCCAGGAATCAAACCCAGGTCTCCCAAATTGCAGACAGATGCTTTACCATCTGAGCCACCAGGGAAGTATGTGTAGAAGTGTGGGTATAATACAGACATTACAAATTTACTTTACATACAATAGAAATAACAAGTTGAGAAATTATCATAACATCATTGAAACATATATATTTAAAAAACTGAGTGGGAAACTTCCGTAATTATGAACATATAGGGAAAAGGAAAGAGTAGCTTGAGATGAAGTTTAGGTGGTGGCATAAGCCAGATATTGCAGGTTTTCATTGATATGTCAAGTTTTTGTTCTTAATTGAAAATACAGAGGTTGCAGTTAGCAAACACTCTGAAAAAGAATGAAAAGAAAGAAGTTGAAGACCGTGAGGGAAAGGTCCCAAAGGGCAGGAGAGAAATAGAGGGCTGAGTTTAAACAAAGAAATAAAGAGAAAGAAAGGGAGTAATTCAAGTACATCAAAATGTTAAATGTTACACAGTGGAAATTGAAGGCTACAGGAGGAAAATTATAGATAGAGATAATAGGTAAATAAGACTGCAAGTTTGTATATGTTGAGTAATGAAAATATTATTAATCAAAATAACAGACATTCTCTGCATCTGCTAAATAAAGTTCTGGATCAATGCTTTTGAACTGTGGTGTTGGAGAAGACTCTTGCGAGTCCCTTGGACTGCAAGGAGATCCAACCAGTCCATCCTAAAGGAAATCAGTCCTGAATATTCATTGGAAGGACTGATGCTGAAGCTGAAATACTTTGGCCACCTGATGCGAAGAACTGACTCATTGGAAAAGACCCTGATGCTGGGAAAGATTGAAGGCAGGAGGAGAAGGGGATGACAGAGGATGAGATGGTTGGATGGCATCACTGAGTCAATGGACATGAATTTGAGTAAACTCCAGCAATTGGTGATGGACAGGGAGGCCTGGGCGTGCTGCAGTCCATGGGGTTGCAAAGAGTCAGACACAACTGAGCGACTAAAGTGAACTGACTGAACTATGAAGGAATAGATGTAGAACCACTGACGAAATTAAACTGTACAAGAAACAGACTTTCTGAGGAAAATTTATAAAAAGTAAAGGTATAGTAAAATAGCCTATATGAGAGAGACTGAAGATATTGACATTTTATAAATTTACAGGTAAAGCTATTTGCTGAAAAAGAAGATAAAATACTTCTAAAAATAAAAAGAGTGGTCAGACAAATATCACATGGTATCACTTATATGTAGAGTTTTTTAAAAATGGTATAAATGAACTTATTTAAAAAAACAGAAATGGAGTCACAGATGCAGAAAACAAACTTATAATTACCAAGGGGGAAAACAAGGGGAGGGATAAACTGGGAGATTTGGGTTGACATATACATGCTACTGGACTTCCCTGGTGGCTCAGATGGTAAAGCGTCTGCCTACAATGTGGGAGACCTGGGTTCAATCCCTGGTTCAGGAAGATCTCCTGGAGAAGGAAATGGCAACCCGCTCCAGTACTCTTGACTGGAAAATCCCATGGACAGTGGAACCTGGTAGGCTACAGTCCATGGGGTTGCAGAGTTGGACATGACTAAGCAACTTCACTTTCACTTTACACACGCCACTAAATGTAAAATAGATAACTAATAAGGACCTCCTATATAGTACAGGGACCCACTCCAGTGTTCTTGCCTGGAGAATCCCAGGGAACTCGGAGCCTGGTGGGCTGCCATCTATGGGGTCGCACAGAGTCGGACACGACTGAAGTGACTTAGCAGCAGCTGCATATAGTGCAGGGAACTCTACTCAATACTCTGTAATGATCTATAAAGGAAAATAATCCAAAAAAGTGTGGATATATATGTACATGTATCCATATTCATATATATATATATATACACTCACACATATGTGTGCGTGCATAATAGGTTGCTTCAGTCATGTCTGACTCTTTGAGATCCTATGTACTGTAGCCCGCCAGGCTCCTCTCTCCATGGAATTCTCCAGACAAGAATACTGCAGTGGGTTGCCATGTCCTCCTCCAGAGGATCTTCTGACCCAGGGATTGAATCTGAATGTCTCACATCTCTTATATCTCCTGCATTTACAGGCATGTTCATTACCATTAACTCCTCCTGGGAAGCCTGTATATATCCATTGGATACAGTATCCACGCATAACTGATTCACTTTGCTGTAGAGCCAAAACTAATATCACATTGTAAATCAACTATACATCAATAAAATTGACTAAAATAAATAATAAAAATACAAAAATTAAGACATTTTCCTATGTTGATTAGGAATACAGATAAGAATCATGTTTCAGCAATGTCCGTAGCAGTGCCCACAGGACTCAGTATGTGAGAAGTTTGTCTAACTGAGCGAAGGAAGGGTTGGGGGAGAGCACCTGGGCCTTACTTAAATAATGAGTGTAGGCACTTTGGTAGGTAGTTTCCAGAATTACCTCCAAAGATCAACACATTGCAGTATTCACACCCTCCCACGTGGTAGCTTTGATGGTCAATGTGGCCAATAACATTTGACAGAAGTGTTGATGTGTCTCTTCACGTATTTGCTTATAAAAGACTGTGCTGTCAGTCTTGGGTACTTTCTCACACATACACATTCTCTCTGTTCTTGAATCCCTCACTCTGGTGGAAGCTGGGTCCATGTGAGCAGCTCCAGAGAGAGACCTCAAAGTAAGGAGCCAAAGGGGAAGGTCAACAGGTAGTGAAGAATTGAGGGGCTTCCCAGGTGGCACTAGGGATAAAGAACCCACTTGCCAATGCAGGAGACATAAGAGATGCTGGTTTGACCCCTGGGTCCAGAAGATCCCCTGGAGGAGGGCAAGGCAACCCACTCCAGTATTCTTGCCTGGAGAATCCCATGGACAGAGGAGCCTGGTGGGCCACAGTCCATAGAGTTGCAAAGAACTGGACACAACTGAAGTGACTTAGCACACGTGACAGTCATGCAAGTGAACTTGGAAATGTATCGTCCAGCACAGCTAAGTTCAGACGCAGCAGCCTCAGCTACCATCTTGATGGCAACCACATGAGAGACTTGTCAGCTAAACCACTGCCAGGTTCCTGACCCTCAGAAATTGTGTATGATAATAAATGCTTGTTTTTAGGAAGCAGCTAAGTTTTTACGGTAATTTGTTATGCAGCAATGGATAACCAATACAGGAATTATAACTCTTTGTCATATAGTCTTTAAGGAATTTAGTTTGCCCCTGAAACAAACTGAAATTAAATGTATTAATTAACTTGAGAACACTCATGCTTGAAAGAACCTTAGCTATATGTCGTTCAGCTCTCATTTTGTGGAAAGTGTTCTGAGATCCAGACAAATCGAATGAGTTGCCCAAAGTTACATAGTTTTGTAATTGATGGAATCAGAATTTTACCCTGTGTTTGCTGTAGTCCACGCTGTGCAGTGCTTAGTCACTGTCGTGTCCAAATCTTTACAATCCCTTGGGTTGTAGCCTGCCAGGCTCCTCTGTCCATGGGGATTCTCTAGGCAAGAATCCTGTAATGGGTTGCCATGCCCTCCTCCAGGAGATCTTCCCAACCCAGGGATCAAACCCAGGTCTCCCTCATTGCAAGTGGATTCTTTACCATCTGAGCCACCAGGGAAGCCCCTTCTGTCGTCCAATTCAGAACAATTTCACTACTCCATGTAACAATTATGAAATTAATTTCTTAAAGAGCACCACTTAAAAAGCATCATTAAGTTGTAAGATTTAAAATTTCCCTATGGGAAACTTACCGAATAAAAAATAACCTTATATTACTTCTGTGACTGAGTATTATTTGTCTTAATATCATTTCTATAAAGAGTTTATTTAACACTCATTAAGGGAACTATTCACAACAGAATAATCAACATTTTCTTACATAAGTATTATACGCTTTGCTAACTCCTCACGGTCATGAGATAGATCTTTGTAACTGGAAAAACTATTGTGTCACAGAGCGTTTGGAAGTAAAATTAATTTTATTTTCCTGCCTTGTGTGGCCACCAAAATTTTTTCCACATATAAAAGGCTTGTAATTCACAGCAAGGGAGACACAATTATTTTTCAATAATATCTAGTCAGCTCTTGAAACCTTTTATATGGTTCCTGGCAATATTAAAGAAATCATAAAGGCTTTATACTTGTTACTGACCCCTACCACTTACTGTTCTTTGTCATGCTTGAATTCCACCTTTACTTATCCAACTTTGGAGCAAAGCTTCTCCTTTAAACATATTCCAGTCAGATAATCAGTTATCTGCTGAGAATGATTACAGGTTTTCTAGGCATGCTAGGGCTTCCTCTAAAATATTGTCTCTGCCTTACATCTTCTTGAATGAAATTTCTTCAAATGTGATCTGTGAGTTTCAAGTGTCTTCTAAGAGCTCATTATTATGGTAAAAAGAAGAACAAAGAGAAAAAAGGTGGTAAGTGGGAACCTCCTGCTTGCATTTTTCGCTGATAAAATCAGACTTGGCATAGCAGTTTATTCTGAGAAATATTTTTTTTATGTTAAAAAGGAATGTTTTGGCAATTATAGTCACATTTGTATATTTAATATCATGGAGCAATGATAGTGTTCTCATCACAACGTGAGTCTGTACCTTCTTTTGTAAATAATTTGATTAAAAATATCAGAATAGCATTTTTAGCCTTTTGTTGTAAAATAAAATGTAGACATAGCAAACCAAACAAATAAATGCAAACCTTAGTGAATAATTTCAAGAATACCCATCTAACCTATGTCAAAAAATAGTACATTGCCAAGCATCTTAGAAGCCTCTTCGACTGTGCCCCACTCAAGTCACAAATGCTTCATTCCAAGCCCCAAATATCCACTATTTTGGCTTTTATAATAATCAGTTCCATGCTTTTCTTTATTACTTTATCATGCAAGTAAGCATCTTTAGACACTTTAGCTTGGCAATTCTTTTTTAAAAACGCAATATATCCTTTAGGGCTCAACTAATCTACAGGTTTCTCTTCCATCCATTTTTTTCATTGTTGTTGTTACAGGTTTTCTGTTGAGGAACACAAAACCTGTCAGCTTTTCCATTTTGTAGCTCAGTAGGTTTCCCTGAGCTCTGTATTTTCTGTAAATTGGCAGTTAGATCCAGTAGATTAAGCAAACTCAGATTATATTTATTTGGTGAGCCTAAAGTCTTGCAAACATAGGTACATTATGTTTGGTTTTCACCCTTTATTAATTCCCTTAGGAGATGCAAAAATGGTAATATTCTAATTCTGTATTCTTAACTGGCTAGAATAATTTTAAAAAGAGAGCCACCATCATCATTTGGCTAGCCAGTAGCATAGTTCATATGGAAAAACAGGACAAATGCTAGATCCTTTCCTTTTCTCTAACTAGTTTTTAAAAAATGAATTGATTCACAGTCATCCGCAGAGAATAACAATTAGATTTTAAATATAAACATGAATTAGTGAATTTAAACATTAAAGATAAACAAAATATCTGATGAGTATCAATCCACTGTAAGTCTTGTCCTTCTCCAAGATTAATTTGTCTCATCTTTGGCCAATAGAGTCTTTCTAAATTGGTTGCCAAAACCTATTGTCATTACCCTGGCAGTCTTTGATAATGTCCTTGCTATCTGGCATGCTAAGATGTTCCAGATTCATCTTGCACATTCCTGCCCTAGACCTAGTATCAGCCATTTTTCCAAAAAGCCCTGACTTCTTTTAACGGAAAAGGGTATTTCACAACAACAGCTTGGGTCAAGGGATTCTCACTGATTAATCATTGTTTCCCAGCCTTTTCAGGGGGCAAAGTGAGGATACATCCACAGATCTACAGTTTTTGCTTTGTCTCCTCTGTGTTACAGCTGTATCTCCTTTCTTTCATACTGAATATCTCAGTTCTCAAGGACATAAGAAATAATGAATGAATATGTCATAAATGCGTATTAAATGAGTAAGTCATGTGAAACTAGTTGTCATGATCTAAAACAGGGGCAGTGGGCAATCCTGTGCACTGTTTTTCAGCCATGTTCAGCGGCATGGATGCCAGCTGTATTAGTCTGATGTTCCATAAGACTCAAGTGTCAAGATAGAATCGGATATCCCAGAGAATAGTTAGGGGAAATACCTATTAGAGAAAGAGAGGAGGGTGTCAGACAATGTGGTGGGAGTCTTCAGATCACAATGCAGCTCTGTCCCTGTGAAGGAGTGAGGGTAAGAAGGAAGGTGGGGTAAGACGTTTCTCAGGCTGCAGTACAGTTGTAAACTATCTTGGCCAGGATAAAATTCATCAGTCAGAGAAGTTCTGCATCAGTGTTGCCACTAATTTCAGCATTGGCTGAGAGCAGCTTGTATAAACCGTGTCCTTGTTGCAAATTCAGTGACACATGTATAAATGACAAGAGCTGGAGCTATCAGTCAGTTATCTCCTTGAAGCAGGAAATCTGATTAGTGGGTAGTGTGCTGAATGCATGCGTGCATGCTAAGTCGCTTCAGTAATATCCAACTCTTTGCAACCCTATGGGCTGTAGCCCCCACCAGACTCCTCTGTCCATGAGATCCTCCAGGCAAGAATACTGGAGTGGGTTGCCATGCCCTCCTCCAGGGACTCTTCCTCACCCAGGGATTGAACCCATGTCTCCTGTGACTCCTGCGTTGCAGGTGGATTCTTTACTGCTGAGCCATCTGGGAAGCCCAGTGGCCTGAGAGGAAAGTTTAACTGGAGGTTGATTCTTATCAGAGCAATAAAGTGAAAGAGAAAAGACAAAGATTTCAAGATCTGTACAAAGGAATATGCAAGGAAATAGTGATAGTGAAGGAACATTAAATAGAAAGGGGGAAAGGATATGAGTTGAGAGGAATAGTAAAAGTTATTTAAAAAAAAATTTAAATGGATTATTACTCAACCATGAAAAGAATGAAATTCTGTCATTTTTCACCAACACAGATGGACCTAGAGGATTATGTGGAGTGAAATAAGTCAGATAGAGAAAGACAAATACTCTATGCTATCATTTATATGTGGAATCTGAAAAATAAATGAGTGAATATAACACACAAAAATGGACTCACGGGTATAGAGAACAGACTAGAAATTAATAGTGGGGAGAGAGAAAACAGGGGAGATAGGAGTATGGATTGATGAGATATAAAAGACAATATATATATAAACAAAGATATACTGCAAAGCACGGGGTAATATAGCCATTATTTCATAGTAACTTTAACTGTGTTAGCTAATGGTAGTTGCTTAGCCATGTCTGATTCCTTGCAACCCCATGGACTGTAGCCCACAAGGCTCCTCTGTTCCACAGGATTTCCCAGGCAAGAACACTGGAGTGGGTAGTCATTCCCTTCTCCAGGGGATCTTCCTGACCCAGGGATGGAAACTGGGTCTTCTGCTTTGCAGGCAGCTTCTTTACCGTCTGAGCCACCAGGGAAGCCCAACTCTAAATGTAGTATAGTCTATAAAATATGGAATCACTAAGTTGTACACTTGAAACTAATATAGAAAATCAACTATACTTCAATTAAAATTAATGAATTATTTAAAACTAAGTATCATATTAAAGGTCAATCCTCATCCCTATTTCCAAGAAAGGTAGTACTAAAGAATGTTCAAACCATCATATGCTGCTGCTGCTAAGTCGCTTCAGTTGTGTCCGACTCTGTGAGACCCCATAGACCAGCAGCCCGACAGGCTCCACCATCCCTGGGATTCTCCAGGCAAGAATACTGGAGTGGGTTGCCATTTCCTTCTTCAATGCATGAAAGTGAAAAGTGAAAGTGAAGTCGCTTAGTCATGTCTGACTCTTAGTGACCACATGGACTGCAGCCTACCAGGCTCCTCCATCCACTGGATTTTCCAGGCAAGAGTACTGGAGTGGGGTGCCATTGCCTTCTCTGAAACCATTGTATACTGCACTCATATCTGATGTTAGTAAGGTCATGCTTAAAATCTTACATGCTAGGCTTCAGCATTTCCAAACCAAGAACTTCCAGATGTCCAATCGGGTTCAGAAAAGGCAGAGGAACCAGAGATCAAATTGCCAACATTTGCTGGATCATAGAGAAAGCAAGGGAATTCCAGAGAAATATCTCTGTTTAATCAACTATGCTAAAGCCTTTGACTGTATGGATCACAACAAACTATGGAAATCTCTTAAAGAGAGGGGAACACCAGACCATCTTACCTGTTTCCTGAGAAATCTGTATGTGGGTCAAGAATTAACAGTTAGAACCCTGTACGGAACAACTGATTGGTTCAAGAATGAAAAAGGAATATGACAGGGCTGTCTGCTGTCACCCTATTAGTTTAATCTATATGCTGAGCACATAATGAGAAATGCCAGGCTGAAGGGGTTACAAGCTGGAATCAAGAGAGGTGGGAAAAAAATCAACAATCTCAGATATGAGGATGATACCACTCTAATGGCAGAATGTGAAGAGGAACTAAAGTCCCTCTTGAAGAGGGTGAAGGAAGACAGTGAAAGAGCCGGCTTAAAACTAACAAAAAAAATCTAAGATCATGGCATCCGGTCCATTACTTCAGGGAAAATTAAAGGGGAAAAGTTGAAAGTAGTGACAGATTTCCTCTTCTTGGGCTCTAAAATCACTGCAGATAGTGACTGCAGCCATGCAATCAGAAGATGATTGCTTCTTGGCAGGAAAACAATGACAAACCTGGACAGTGTGTTGAAAAGCAGAGACATTACTCTGCTGACAAACGTCCATATAGTCAAGGCTATGGTCTTCCCAGTGGTCATGGATGGTTGTAAAAGCTGGACCGTAAAGAAGGCAGAACACCGAAGAACTAATGCCTTCAAACTGTGGTGCTAGAGAACACGCCTGAAAGTCCCTTGAACAGCAAAGAGATCAAACCAGTCAATCTTAAGGGAAATCAACCCTGAATACTCTTCAGAAGGACTGATGCTGAAGCTGAAGCTCCAGTATTTTGGTCATCTGATGTGAACAGCTGACTCTCTGGAAAAGTCCCTGCTGCTGGGAAAGATTGAGGGCAGAAGGAGAAGAGAGCATCAGAGGGTGGGATGGCTGGATGGAATCACCAATGCAATGGACATGAACTTGGGCAAACTTCAGGAGATTGTGAGGGACTGGAAGGCCTGGTGTGCTACAGTCCATTTGGTTGCAAACTCGGACATGACTGAACAGCTAAACAACAGCAACATCATATTAAAACTTTTAAAAACATATAAGTTTTCAAAGCAGGAGGAGGAGTAACCAAAAATCAGTAGATAACTGCTTTAAGATGGCATGGTAACAGTAGAATTTAAAGACCTGGTAATCAAAGTGAGGGGTTTTAATTGGAAGAATGAATGGACTGGAAACTTGAGGACACCTATCTGACATTAATGTCAAGCAACATCAGGAGTGTGCAAGGGAAAACAGCTGTTTCTCGGGAGAGTTACAAGGACATTTTCAGGAAAGATACAAATTTCCCTTAGAGCCAGAATTGAAGAGAATGTTTAGAAATAAGGTTGTTTCTCCAAACGTAGAGTATTCATCTCTGGACTACCTTTTCAGTGTTCTGGATCTGATCTTTTCTCAGAAGCCATTTCTTGTTTATTCCTACTGCCATCTTGAGAGGCCGAGATATTTTTAAGTCCTGGCACATTTTTTTTTTTTAAGAACAGTTTTTCCTTCAATTCATCTTTTTCCTTTCATATATATATATATATTTTATTGTAAGCCACACACACACACAAAAGTAGTACCTTTGTCAAGACTTTGCTTAGAGATCTCCTTACCAAGATCACCCTGTTTTGGGGCACATTTAAGTGTCCCTATGTTGTGCTCTCAGAGGTTAAAGTGTCCGTCTCCAATGCGGGAGACCCGGGTTTGATCCCTGGGTCGGGAAGATCCCCTGGAGAAGGAAATGGTAACCCATTCCAGTATTCTTGCCTGGAGAATCCCATGGATGGAGAAGTCTGGTAGGCTACTGTCCATGGGGTTGCAAAGAGTTGGACATGCCTAAGCGACTTCACTTCACTTCACTTCACTTCATGCTGAGCTCTAGGTAACAAAGATTCCCTTTCCTTCAGTTTCCAATGGCATGTTTCCCAGGTCCTCTTGAGCCCTCATCAGGAGCATTCTCTAAGTTGTTATTTCTACGAAAATCCTGTTCAAGGCAATTTAGATGTTCTCCTCAATATTCTTCCTTCTTCCACACATGCCTAGTTCCAAAGCTACCTCTAGGTTTTTAAGTACCTAATTCCAGGTACCAAAATCTGTAATAGTTGTTTATTGCTGCATTACAAACGGCCTCCAAGCTTAAACAGCAGACACTTAATTATCTTATAGTTTCTTTGAGTCAGAAACCTACAGCTTAGCTGAGTGGCTCTGCTTCAGGGTCTTTCCTACGGCTTTTGAAGGTGTTGACTGGGGCTGAAATCACCTCCGGATCTGACTGGGAAGGTTCTTTGGCAAGCTCCTTTACGAGGCTATAACGAGCCTCGGGCCCTCACTGACTGTTGGCCGGAGACATCAGTACCGTGTTAAGAGAGCAGCTCACAACACGGCAGCTGGCTTCCCTCAGAGTAATCAAGTGAGGGGGCAAGAAAGGACACGCAAGATGGAAGCCACAGTCTTTTTGAAGCGTAATCTCAAAAGTCACATCCCATTACTTTTACTGTCTTTTGTCTGTCAGAAAAGAATCAGTAGATCCATAGTCTACTAAAGAGAAGGTTTACATAGCCATAAATACCAGGTAGGGCGGTACCTTAGAGATGGTCCATCACAATTATGTACATTTATAATTGAAGAAAATGCTAATATTTAGTTAGCAGTTACTGAAAATAAAGATATATTTTTCTCATAAAAGTTCAGGGGCCTTTTGTGTTAAGAACCCCCAGACATAAAAAGGCTTTTTTTTTCTTTCCATATTGATCAAGTATTATTTGGCAAAATTGGAGAAGTTTGATAAATGTTGACTTTATCACAAAGACTAGTTTATGAGGACCAAATACTCACTCATATAAAAATTGTTGCTTTGTTGATGTATTGGTAGAGCACATTCTGCATGCGTGTGTGCTAAGTCTCTGCAGTTGTGCCGGACTCTTTGAGACCCCATGGACTGTAGCCCATCAGGCTCCTCTGTCCATGGGATTCTCCTGGCAAGAATACTGGAGTAAGTTGCCATTTCCTCCTCCAAGACTACATTCTAGCCCCTCTCAAATAGATTGTTTCTTGAAAAGTAACTAAAGAGTTGCAGATTAGGAAGCAAGAGAGCAGTTTTCAAAATACAGTATTTTAGGGTTGTTATTTTTATTGCTTTTCATATCTATATGTATATCAGCTCTATTTACATCTTTATCTATAATTATTTAATTTTCTACAAGGGAGGAATTTTAACCTGAAAATTTTGCAAAACATTGAGTTAATGATTTTGATGGTTTTGAACTTAATAGCAACAGATCACTGAGCACTCCCCATTTTTGCTTTCATTGTTATTTTTTAGTAAAAACTTAAACATGGGGTTATAAACTCCTGTTCATGCTAAAAGTTAATATCTTTCACTTTTTTCATCATTATAATAGTAAAAATTAGGAAAATTCCAAAAATTATTTTTATTTGTATCTTTCCTGCGTTGCTTTATGTAGTTCTAAAATTTTTTAAACTCCTGTTTTTTTCTTGTTTGTTTTTCATTCTGGCATTGCCCTTCATTTTGAAAATTCAAACTCATTTTTTCCATAGAACTTCTCATTCAAAGAACTATTACTGTCTAATGCAACATGCTAGAAGAGGTGTAGGTAGTGGAAAATAACAATTTTGTGTATTTCAGAAGGGGTGAAATATATACATATAATTTGTTTTACATATTATGTGTTGATTAAGTGTTGCTATTCTCAATTTGCATAAAAGGAAACAGATTTAGTTATTTCCTCATTCAGGCAGTAAATAACTTTTCTGGCCTTAAAAACTTAGGCATCTTTCATTGTAGTCTTGGTTTTCCCCCTTCCTCCAAATTCTATGCTAACTGCCACAATAGATATTGGACACCAGAGGGAAATAATATAATGTCCCTTCCATCAAATAGTTAATCGTGCTTTCATGACACTCCTATTTATTACCATGTTGGTTTTTTGGTTTTGTTTTTTTTTTTTTCATTATTGACTGATGAATTTTATCTGAAACCAAATTATAATTGCTTTGTGTGGAGAAACCAGACATACATATTTGTCTGGAATTTGGTTATGTAATATATTCTTTAATACATATAATGTTTTCATTGACTATTAAAGTAAATGAGAGAAATATGATCCTAATGAACGGGAATTGAGTTTCACATATAGTGGTCATTTGAATTCATTTTTTTAACAAAAAAGAACAAAGATGCAAATTACTTTTCTCACATCAAGCAGTAGAAAGTTACCCAATTTTAAAATATCTATCCCAAGTACTGTTTCTCAAGGTAATTTTCAGTTCATACAGGCAATAATCAAATTTGTAAGAGCTAGTTTTGAGGACAAATCCCTGTGCAGGATCCCACTGCAAAATGTATCCCTGCTGCTCTGCTGTCCAAGTGCAACCATTTAAAGAAATCATTCCATTAAGCGATAAAAAGCAAACCTTGCCCTGAAAATATTACCTTGCATTTAACTTTGGAATTTGTAAGCCTCTGACAAGACTTCTTTGTTTGCCTGATTTGGCAGTAGACTGGTTGCTGTATACATTTCTATACTTAACATTTGTTATCAACTTAGTTTGACAGCTTAAATCTGGAATAATGTTGTGGAAATATAAACAAGTGTTAAATGCACTTTTGCATTCCAATAGGTTTTTTTCTCCCCAGACCTTAACCTTAAAGCCAGTTCTCCACAAGGAATGTAGAACCTAGGAGTTTTTAAAAAACTGTATGTGATGTCATTTTATATATCTAGTAGTCCAATTTAACACACTGTTAAGGTTACCCTAAGCTTAAACCAACTTAGATATGGGTTTTGACCTAAAGTGACCTCCTTGGCTTTGCCAAGGATTGTTTCAATAAACAGATGGATCATTTTCCAAAGAGAATTTTTTAATTGAAAATAGTTGCTAAGATGACTGCTGTGCCTGAGAAAAGCAAATTCAAAAAGCATAAAGCATCAAACTATTGGGGAAATGGAATTTTGTGTTAATATAATTGATTTATTAACATCCCTCTTTTATTTTATGGAATTTATTTTTTGTACTCCATTAAGAGGAATATGCACAAGTCTCCAATTATAAGTCTCTTGGAGCATTTGTGTTGTATCTAGTGAACCTTATTGATAGTCTTCTGAAGCATTAGACAATTGTGCTATATATTTATGGAAGGTATTGCATCGCAAAGAGTCGGACACGACTGAGCGACTGATCTGATCTGATTGCATTAGTATAATATTTTAGATCTTTTTGTGTGATGGTCTCATGAAAAGACAGAAACAAAAAGAAAGACTATAAGAATTACATTTGGCAGTTTTTATATTATGAAGCAAAAATTAAAGGTGTGATAAAATACAACTTTATTGTCTGAATTTTGGCATCAAAAAGATGAGGGAAAAAAGCAATAGGGATAAAAATCTAACATTAAAATGGTAAAATGAACTTCAGGAAGCAATTATTGTGAATTCAGATTTTATTATAAAATTTATTTCAGTAGCACTCTCCTAGCATATCTAAAATATGGACTGATTTGTTCATTTGGGGAAGCATCTATCATTTAAATCACATAGTAGAGATAAGTTATTATCTTAATGCATATTTGTCTAAAGATTCAATAACAAATTTATCACTTTTCACATATAGAAGTTTTGATTAAGAAACAACAATAAAACGAAATATGTGCATGGAACTCTCTGTGGGATTATTTAGAAATCTGACGTAATCCATTGTTAATTTCATAACATCAGTGCCCTTGCCTTACTAATATATTTGACTTGCTCTTTTAGAAATTTCAGGATTAAATTATTGTTTTCTTTTTGTGACACCATAAAGTAGAAAGAGTGAGAATTTTCATGACATATATGAGTTTAAAAGCATACTCTGCTCCTAGTTAACTGTTTGGAAAGTATTTATCTTTTTGCATCTCAGTTTCCTAGCTCAATTTTCAACTTTAAAAAGATAAAGATATACTGGAATGTTATAAACATCAAATTGATAGGTGTGTATAGACTATTACCCTGGCGTATTTTAGCTGCTCAAAATATTGTTGAATAAATGGATGAGTGTGTGTGTGTGTGTGTGTGTGTGTGTGTGTGTGTGTGTGCACACGTGCGTGTGTGTTTACTTACATAGCTGGGACCTCTGTGTCTGTGTGTGTCTGGTTCTTGGATAATAAAAGTACTTAATAAGTGGTAGCTATCATTCTTTCTTCATGATTCTGAGAAATAATATAGTGATGACTCCAAAGTGTCTCTAAGATCTCAGTGCTGTGAATATCGCCTGCCTAGAATGTGACAATACAGAGCCAAAGAAAAGGGAAATGTCTGTGCTACAGCCCCATCTTGCCAGGGTGCTTTACTCCTTCTGTCACAGATATGAATAAAGAACTGAAAGCAACACCAGGACTTTCTTCACTTCCACCACCACAGTGGCCATGAATATGTGGCCAGAACTTGGGCATGATGTTGCTTCACATTCCTAATCCCTGTTAGGAGGTGCGGGCAAGTGTGACATCTGCTCAGAGACCACAGAGTGACTGACAGCACTGTAACCTCCTGTTCACAGATAGGAAAATGTTAAAGGCTGCCTGTGTGGGATAACCATATGAACCCTTCCTTTTGGAAAAAGCAGATCTGTCCTCGCAGCATTTAGCCAAGCTGTATTTTAACACGGGCATCTGGTAGAAGAAGGGCATAAAAGCTGTCAGAAAACAAAGCATCCTGATTGGCATTCTCATGTAAATGGTTGTTTCTGCCTGTTTTTATTCTACCTTAATTCCAGCTTTTACTTTTATCTTTCATTCGTTGATTGTTGCAGTTTCAGAAATAGGAGAAGAGAAAAATCAGTCAAAACTATATCCATTACCATCCTATGGGATGTATGAAAAACAATAATGTTTCTATTAACTAGGGTTAATAATTACTTATAGGAGTTTTGATTTCAACTTTAAGATATAAACCAATGGCTCACAAATATAAATGCCTCAAAGAGTCAATTGAGGAGGTAAAACAGAAATCTCCAAGTTGTGGGGACACAAAGATGAATAAGACAATGTGTGGATGATTCAAGACTTCCCTTTGTAAATGAGAGAAACTGACACACAAGTAACCACCAAAGACAGAGATAAAGAAATAGGAAAGTGCTAGGTAGATGAATGCATAAATGGATCTAGGACCACAAAATCCTCACTTCCCCAAACAGATCCATTCTTCCCAGAGGGGTGAGGATGGTGATGGGAGAAGTGGCATCTAAGCTGGTGTTCACTGCCCAATAGAAAATCGAGGGGAAATCTATGATAAAAGATATGTCCTCAGTATGAGGTGGGGGTGGTGTCTGAGAAGACTCTGGGGCCTGATATTTCTGCCAAGGCACATGAGGAAGCAAAAGATGGAAAGGGTTAAGGAATGAGCTGGACTCAGAAGAGCCTTTTGGGATAAAGTGTCTGGAATGTTTCTTGTAAGCTGTTTAGAGGGAGATCAAAGTTTAAAGGGAAGTATCACATAATCGGATGCTTTATGTTGAGAAAGACATGACTCTGACTCTGACTCATGTGATCAGGAGCTAGGAGTTAAGCACTGAAATGGCAAAATGAAAACTAAAGTATAATTTATGGTGTCCCATGTCCATATCAGGGGCTGTAGAGCAACAAGAATAACAATTGCTAAAAAAGATTAAATGTATATTATGTCGAGAGAAAAGAGTCAGTGGCAAAGCTATGTGATATGAGTAATGGTAGAAGATTGATGTGTCCTATTGGAAACACAAAAATAAAATGAGAGTTGTGCTTGGTTTGGAAATAAATAAATTATTAGACTTTTAGTACTAACTATTTCACAACATGCAATTTCATCTTTTCTAGTAAGTTATTCTTTAATGTTGTTTTAATTTTTGTTATTAGCTCTTAAATTTTGCCTTGCATTTATTGAAATGGTGTCAATAACAGACACATCAATGTTGATTTAGAATGTTGTGATATGAAGTTTATGAAATAGTATGAATAACTGAAAAGTCTGTGATGGTTTAACTTTTTTAATATTAAAGGTTACAAAGTGCATTTTGACCTATTGAGTCATCCGGTCTGCAAACCACTGGCGGGAGGTACATTCTCCATTATTAGAAACAACATGAAACAATACCTGCTGAAGATTATAGAGAAAGCTCGAGGAGAACCCTGGTCCCTTCCTGTATTTTGGTTGCCGCCATTAGGACTTCCTGGAGTACTCAGAAAGACCAGACACTCTTTGAAAGCCTAGGTCAGAAAGAAATTTTTATATTTCTGTGGTTGACTCCAGTGGTTATTCATATCAGTCTACTTAAACTCTCCATAGGTCATAAAATCAACCATGTAATAATAATGATGGTTAATTATCAATCATCTACTATATACCTGATGTTTTCTAGGTATCAAGTATCTCATTTCATCCTCACAACAATTCTGAAGGGATGCTATTATTATTCTCATTCTACAGATGAGGAAACTGAGAGTTAAAAAAGCTGCTTGTAGTCACATAATATTTAAGTAGATGGCTAGAATTTTAAACCGATTTCCATCTTTATCCAAAACCATTGCTGCTTTCTACTTCCCAGCTTCTCCTCCCTAGAATTTAGTACAATAGTCCCTACTCTCTTGACGCACAGATGATACTGGTTGACAATTAAATTCTAAAATTATGTAACATGTCAGCTTCAGGGGTGAATTTCACAGGAAAAATAAATGGGGTTTTTTTTAGGGGAAGATACACTCACCAGAAAACAAGAGACTTGGGTTCTAAAAAGAGAAATAAAAAGAAAGAAGAAAATACGTCCATTGTTACTCCAAGTAGAACAACTGTCTCTGTCTTTTTAAATAGGTATTAAAGCCAATTCTTTAAAATTGTTTTTGTAATTTTTACCAAAATACACAGAACATTGGATCAAAACTCTTTTTGTATATCAGTTCTGGGCCATTGTCTAAACCACAGAGTCTTCAATCATCTTTCTTCCCCACTATAGGAACTTTCCCCACAGCAAACTTGCTGCTTGTGTGGCTGTCTTTCTACATTCAATGGACATATCTGCTAACAAAGGGGTGCTTTTCTTCTGCTGATGGGAAGTCAGCAACCTCTGTGTGGAGGCCACTGTCTATATTCAGGGCTTAGAGAGTGCCGCCATTTTGGTGCTTGGTCTGCCGAATGCTTGTGAGCCTTTTTATTATACCTGGCCACGGGGAGTGCTACAGTCTGGATCTGAGAGTAGGAAATGTAGAATTTGACCCATGATCACATCTGACATCGGATAGGTCACTAGAATTTCATTTTTAATACCAGGCATGATGATCCTCTTTTTCAGGGAGAGGCTTTTATTTTTTTATTAAAATAACATTGATTTACAGTGTTAGTTTTAGTTGTACAACATAGTGATTGAATGTTTTTTATAGATTAGTCTCTGCTTAAACATATTACAAAATAATGACTGTCTCTGTGCTGTACAACATATCCTTGTTGCTTATTTATTTTATGAATAGCACTTTGTACCTCTTAATTCCACATTCTTGCCCTCCACATTTCCTTCTTCTCACTGATTATCACTCAATATCCATTCATTCATGTGTTTTATTTTTCAGATTCCACATATAAGTGATAACATAAAGTATTTGTCTTTCTCTGCCTGACATATTTCACTAAGCATAATACCCTTGGGTCCATCCACATTGTTGCAAGTGGTAGAATTTCATTCCATTTGATGGTTAAGTAATATCTCATTGTATATATTATGTTTGTAGATGAGAGTCTATATCTTCTTTATCCATATATGTGTTGATGGACACTTAGATTGGTTCTATATCTTGGCTGTAATAAGTAATGCTCTTAGGAACGTGGGGATGCATGTATCTTTTCAAACTAGTGTTTTTGTTTTCTTCAGATATATACCTAGGAGTAGAAATGCTGGATCATCTGGTAGTTCTATTTTTAGATTTTTAAGAAACCTGCATAGTATCTTCCATAGTGATTTTACCAATTTACATTCCCACCAACAGTATACAAGAGTTTCCTTTTCTCAACACCCTCAGCATTGGTTATTGAAGGACTTTTTGACAATAGCCATTCTGACAGGTGTGAGGTGATATTTCATTGTGGTCTTGATTCACATTTCTTTGATGATTAGCAAAGTTGAGCATCTTTTCATGTCCCTGTTGGCCATCTGCATTTCCTCTTTGGAAAAAAAAAGTCTATTCAGGTCTTCTGCCCATTTTTAATAGGGTTATTTTTTATATTGAATTTTATGAGTTGTTTATACATTTTGGATATTAACTTATCAGTCACATCACTTGCAAATATTTTCTCCCATTTCATTGATTGTCTTTTCATTTGTTGATTTCCTTTGGTGTGAAAAAGTTTTGTTTAATTTTTTGTTTATTTTTGCTTTTGTTTCTTTGTCTTAGGAGATTAATTCAAAAAAACATTGCTACAATTTATGTGGAGTGTCCTGCCTGTGTTCTCTCATAGGTTATGGTTTCAAGTCTTACATTTAGGTCTTTATATATACTGTGAGAAAATCTTCTCTTTTTAAAAAAAAATTGTATTTTATATTGGGATATAGCCAGTTAACAATGTTATGATAGTTTTAAGTGAACAGCAAAAGTACTCAGCCATACATATACATGCATCCGTTCTCCCCCAAGCCCCCTTCCCATCCAAACTGCCACATAAGGTTGAGTAGAGTTCTATATGGAGTGAGAAAATCTTTTAATTTAATTTCTTCTACATGTAGCCATCCAATTTTTCCAGCAACACTTATTGAAGAGATTGTCTTTTTCCATTGTATACCTTTGCCTCCCTTATCACAGATTAATTGCCCATAGTGTGTGGGTTTATTTCCAGGCTCGCTATGCTCTCCTCTCTCTATGCTGTTCCATTGCTCTACGTGTCTGTTTTTGGTTCAGGACCACGCTGCTTTGATTACTGTAGCTTTGTAGAGGCTTTTTATAAAAGTGAGCTTTGCTTCTAGTTTAATATTTTATAGATAACATTTTACCGAATCTTAAAATCCACCTAGGTATTCAGTTTCTAGTAGTGAAATGAGATCAAGGAAAGAAAAGTATAAGATCAGCAACTACACAAGTAAAAAGTTCACCTCACCTTTGCTTCCACTAGAGAAATACATTGAAAAGTCATCTAAGAAATTTATTTCTATGAAGCAAGGGTGTGTCTTCTTGATGTCTACAGCTCCTCTTCCTTATTTGTGCTGATTGTGGTACATAAAGATGAGAGTATAAGGATCAAAGGGTTAACTTTCTGCAAGATTCAAATTTAGAGCAAGTTATTGAAAAGACTTAGACAGCATATGAAAAAGCAGAGACATTACTTTGCCAACAAAGGTCCATCTAGTCAAGGCTATGGTTTTTCCAGTAGTCATGTATGGATGTGAGAGTTGGACTATAAACAAAGCTGAGCTGAAGAATTGATACTTTTGAATTGTGGTGTTGGAGAAGACTCTTGAGAGTCCCCTGGACTGCAAGGAGATCCAACCAGTCCATCCTAAAAGAAATCAGTCCTGAATACTCATTGGAAGGACTGATGCTGAAGCTGAAACTCCAATACTTCGGCCACCTGATGTGAAGAACTGACTCATTTGTAAAGACCCTAGTGCTGGCAAAGATTGAGGGCAGGAGGAGAAGGGGACGACAGAGGATGAGATGATTTGATGTCATCACCGACACAGTGGACATGAGTTTGGGTAAACTCTGGGAGTTGATGATGGACAGGGAGGCCTGGCATGCTGCAGTCCATGAGGTCACAAAGAGTCACACGTGACTGAGCAACTGAACTGAACTGAACTGATTGAGAAGAAAAGCTCACAACTGTGCAATAGCTGTGGGTAGGGCACCACCATCACAAGGGTATACGGTATAAGAGACCATCACATGTATGTTTAAAGGTTGCCTGAGTAATTTAGTATATGTGAGTCTTCCTGGAGCATATGTCAAATGGGTTCTTGTTTCAATTATGTTGCGTAAATCACCGTATGCAAGAGATGAGTTTCTACTAATCTTAGTTTTAGGTGCTGCATGCTTTGACTTAGAGTCTATGGCATAATTTTCTTACCATTGAAAATTGTATTACAAATTGCTATAAAATTGTTGAACATTATTATACAGTACTTTCTTAGTTCAGTGGAGCTTAAATCTCAGCTGATATAGCTTTTAAAAAGAAGAAAAATCTTTCCTGGATCATAACGAAGGGACAATGGGGAGATGATTGAAATTATAACTAATCTTCTTTTTCCAAAGAACTCTATTTAAAATAATTATCTATCTTTATTTGATAAGAATGAAAACAATGAAGAGACAGTTAAATATCTCAAAGGACACATTTGTTAAAATGTTTAGTTCTCATTCACAAATTCCTCAAAGTTAAATTCTAACATAAAATGTGAAAATATGTAATTGTGGTTGATTTTCAGTAACTTCACAAACTTATGATATCCTTTACCAAAAAATTAAGATATGTTTTACTCTAGACATTTATTTTTCCTGGAGTTAAATGCATATATACACATGTGTTTACACATTTACATGCATTAAAAATAACCTGTATCTAGCAGCATAGATTTTAAACAATTTGCTTGGTAAATATAAAATCCCTTTGCAGTATACACAATTTCTGTGACAAATTTTATCAAAATTTATTCCTTCTGAAACAAAAGAAGACTATTTTATTTGAGTAAACAATGGGATTCTTTTATAATATTGATGCTGGGGTTACATGTTTAAATCAACAATACCTATATATCCTCAGTTATCCAGTTTAATTATCATGTTTAATTAGATGGCAGCTGCATTTTTGAGGAAAAATGGTTCAGAGAAGAATCATTACAAAATGGCAGAGAAATTATTGAAATCTGAGTAATAGAGCTGAAGCAATGATGCAATATTCATACAGAGAAACACTGTTTCCTACAGAATGCCTAAAGTATTTGAGACACAATAAAGATCAATTAAAATTAATTCTGTAAGCATTAGTAAATGTTGTTACAAGAGATATTAAAAGAGAAAATAAGTAAAATAAGTCATCCTACTTTCTGGCCTGACTGAAATCTAGATACATTCAATTTCTTAGCTTCATTATGTATTTGGTTTCACCCATCAGATTTAATTTTCATTCCCATGAGAATTGAAAGAAACTTTAGATACTCTTTAGAGCCATCTTGATATGTTCCTTCAGAAACACTTCATCGATTTACAGACACAATTTGCTGCACAAACCTGAGAATCTGCAACTTTCCTCTTGATGTGATGCTCTGGAATTTAAAAATTCAATCCCACAGGCCTTTTTAATCACTAAAAAGTTTTCACCCCTCTTGTGTTCAACTTTTCATATCCAACATACTGTAATGTGAGCCATAGCTGAGATTCTGCCCTGGATAATTCAGTAATTCTTAACAGCTGACTTCAACTTAAAATACCAAATTTGAAGCACACCAGAGGGCTTCTTTCCTTTGGGCCATTATAGAATTCCCAGTCAATGTCATTCTTTTTCAGAATGGGAGAATAAAGGAAACTGATAATTCTATTATACTTGTATTCTTCAATAACATACTGACATCATTATCTGATTATTTTAGTCATAAATGTTTTTAAGTTTTTAAGGGTTTTTTCCTTAATTTGTACAAGACCATCTACTGAAGAAGTTGAGAACTAAAGAAAATATACTTGCTTTATTCAAATGCATAGAGAGTCCTTTCAAAAGCAAAGTATTTCTTTGGGTATGAGATTTAAAAGATATTTATACATGAAAGGCAATACACATTCAAATCTGGCTGACTTGATGTTGAAATTAAAGCAAGTTTATGTTTAGCTTTTTCTGCCATAGAACCAAAAAGAGTAGGCATCAAGTAGAAGAGAAAGATAGAATAAATTCACATGCACCATTTTTTATTGAGGGCAGCACCCAAATAAAATCCAAATGTATTGCTTCTACTAAAGCTTATGTATCTATGTGCTTATAATAAAAAAGAGAAAGAAAGGAAAAAGACTAACATTTTTTATTTTTCCTAAACATTTAGAAGTTATCTCAGTAACATGAAGAAATCAACTTTGATAATACCATTTTCTAGTTCTCATATGAAATTTCCATTAATTTAGATCGACTTGGTAACCCAAGTCAAGATTATTAATAATCCCAATTTATAAATATTACTCTGATATTACTAGGAAAAGAAAATACTGCCTCATCCATTTTAAAGAGAATGTTCTTTAAAAACATGAAATATTTTTGAAAAAAAGTACATATTAATTTATAAGTAAATAGGCATCTTTGAAGAACTTGAGTTATTTGAGAGCTTGAAAACTATGAGATCCCTTAGTCAAATGCATCAGTGGTTGTGGCAGTTTTGTTTGTACTATTCAAGTTGTTTAGCAAAAGCTAAATTTCAAGTTGCTATTTTTGAGAATTGATGAATTTTGAACTAATGTAATACTACAGTAATGTTTTTCTGTTTTATTAATAATGTTCCACAGAAATTAACCAAGTTCTATAAGAGTAATGCACCTACATGAAGTCATTATTCGTCATGAGAACTCGCTAAGAACAGCAAAATAAAACAGTATTTCTCACAAAACCCACAAGATAGAGAAACAGGAAGAAAAAGCATGACTTAAAAGCTGGAAACTGATTATTTTTATAATGCTTATTTTAATAAAAATATAATCATATTGAAAACATTTTAAACTTTTTAAAAGAGCAATAAATATATACTCCTTACCCTAAAATAAGGACTTCCCTGGTGGCTCAGATGGTAAAGCATCTGTCTACAATGTAGGAGACCCGGGTTCGATCCCTGGATCAGGAAGATCCCCTGGAGAAGGAAATGGCAATCCACTCCAGTACTATTGCCTGGAAAATCCCATGGACAGAGGAGTCTGGTAGGCTACAGTCCATGGGGTCTCAAAGAGTCAGACATGACTGAGTGACTTCACTTCACTTTACTTCACTACCCTAAAATAGCAACTATTGCTATTTGGTATATTTCAACATAGCTATAATCATACTGCAAATATTACATCTTGATTATTTTTATAATCCTAAAAGTAATACATGTTATAAAGTTTATATAGTATGATGTATACTTTGAAAGTTATTTACTTTTAAAGTTTGATATGTTACAGATTTTTTCCATGTATGCTAGAACATATTTTTTTTTCAAAATGCATTGTCATAGAATACACATAAAATTATTGTTTCATAACTAACTTTCTTCACCCAACAATATGATACTTCTGTCAGTACCTAAAAACCTTTTTTTTCCAATAAAACTACATAATATGCAAACTTTTGTTTGTCTGTTTTATCCTAAACAACTCGTAACTTTTGAAGTAACTCAAAACTATTATTTTCAGTGACTGTATACATAGTTTACTTTCTTATCCATTATTTTCTATTAAAAATGTAGCCCTTCCCTTGTTTTTTGTTTTTTGTTTTTTGTTTTTTGTTTTTCTTAGTTCCAAGTTATTTTAATGAATGCTGTCATGGACATCTTTAACTATATATGCAATGTTTCTTTAGCTTCCCAGAGCTGGAATCATTAGACCAAAAGGCATGATCATTATAAGACCCTAATATAAATAGATCCCCAGCTTTGTTTCCCCCTTTAAAGTCTGTGAGGTGTCATAAAAGAACATGGGCATGGCATCAGGCAGACCTACCTGGTTTTTGATCTACAGGCTATTCTGTGTGAATTTGGATGAGTCGTCTATCTCTCTGAATCTCATTTTCCTATGTTCTTGAATTTTAAGATGGAAATTGAATGTGTAGAATGTATATGTATGGAAATACTCATACATATACATATATTTCCCAGGTGGCTCAGTGGTAAAGATTCCACTTGCCAACGCAGGAGATGCAGGAGATCTGTTTTGGTCCCTGAGTCAGAAAGCTCCCCTGGAGAAGGAAATGGTAACCCACTCCAGTATTTTTACCTAGAGAATCCCATGAACAGGGGAGCCTGGTGGGCTACATACAGCCCGTTGGGTCGCAAAGTGTTGGACACACAGCTCTCCATAGGATTCTCCAGGCAAGAATGCTGGAGTGGGTTGCTGTTTCCTCCTCCAGGGGATCCTCCCAACCCAGGGGTCGAACCCTAGTCTCCTGCACCGCAGGCAGGTTCTTTACTGTCTGAGTTGCCTGGCCAAACCCATATATATTTCTAGTGTTTTAATGTGACTCAAATGTGAAAAAATGTAGAGTACCTTCTTTAAAAAAAAAAAAAACTCATAATTTGGAAAGTATGAAACTTGTTTTCCATCTTACTGTTATATTTTCAAGGATGAAACATTTCTCTCAGTTTGTGGAGAACCAAAGACTTCTGGTGACTTACAGACTGTGCTGAAAATGTTTTGTTTTGTTTTGTTTTGTTTGGGGAAGTTTTGAGATGTGCACATATTCTGGAACAGAGGTGGTTAAGTTATAAAACACCATTTGCTCCAGAAAATTTTAAAAGGATTGACAGTTGTTTTGGCAGGGAAGCCATGGGGAAAATTATCCTCTTGATTCATAATAGACACTGGTTCTGTGGATAAAATAGGAAGGCAGAGCTCATGGAATAAAGCCTATTTCAAAGAACCATGACCCAAGTTTTATAAATGTTCCAAAGAAATACACTCATAGAAATGAAAACCAGATTATTTATACTTATATTGTAGCTGAGAGAAACTATTGAAAAAATAAAATAAATCCCAGATTCAAAAATACCAGCCAAATTTTTGAAAAAAGCAAAAGAGATTCAGTGACAACTTTGTTTTAAACTTTTTACTTAAGTATATTTTAGAAATATCAGCAAGGCCCCCTTACTAATAAAATCTACATCTTCTGCCATGGATGGTAGGTTATGCTCTAGACATGTTTTTTAACTAAATGTAATCAAGCATTAAAGAAGCATGCAGTGCTAAAATGAAACCAGGTAAATTCATAAGTCTATGCATTTTATGTTCCTTCGGGCCTTGTCACTGTTATTTTTATTAAAGAATTTATGTGTCACTATACACCAATGTTAGTTTTTCTTTAGTGAGATGTGAACAGCATATAAATAATCCTTCAAAAGAGAATGAAATGTCCAAGATGAGTCCCTTGTTTAATTAGTAAAGAAGAATTCAGATTAATCTCGTTATCTTACACACTTTTACTAAAATTATGTTGAAAATAGTGTTTAGACTAGCTAAAAAATTTTTATTTATAAAAAATACAAGCACTAATATATCATAGTTTCACTATAAAAATATTCCACAAGTGTGCCAACAATGAGAAAATTACACGTATCCTGTAGGTAAATACCCAAAATTCCTACCCAAATAATGAGTCTTGCAATTATCACTTTAAAATCATGAAGTACAGTTTTTTTTTAATTAATGAGTGTTTAGGGTTATATAAAATAATCAAATTATTCAGCTAATATGAAAAATAATTAAAACCCAGGAAACTTCAGGAAATCTAGGAAACATAAGGATGTTTTATAAATGCATTGTTTTATTTCCTATCACCCTTATATATTGTTTTATTATTTTGCACTGTGCACTTTTCGTAGTCTTCTAAGACCCCCGCAAAGATAAAGAGCAGATGGAAAGTCTTTATTTATCAATTTCTAGCCAGCAGAGGGCAACAGAGCGTTGTATACTAAACACCCTCAGCCAATTAAAACATTTCATAGAGAGATTTTTTTCCCTCTTGAACAAAGACACAAAGTAAAATATAAAGAGACTTACTGTGAACTTGCATTTCACCAAAATGTGGATGTGGGTGTGAGTGTATGTGTCTTGAATTTTAAATTATGTTTTGGATAATTTACCTATGGTAAATTAACAATCTAAAATTAATCCAAGGGAACATACATGAAATAAGAAATATCTTAGTAGAAGATGTTATCCAGTCTTTCAGGGGAACTTCAAAAACTACAAATTCCCAATATTTGTAATGAGGTTTCTATCGAAAAATCATGTTACCCATATCATAGGGGCAAAATAGCAAAAGAATTCTCTTTGAGTTAAAAGAATCCCTCTCATCTCATTTATGTTTTTGAAATAAATAGTTACCCAGTACTTATCCTAAGCTTCATGTTTTAAACCCAGTTTATTATATTCTTACATTAGTTATTGTTTCAAAATAATTTTATGAGGGACTAATGACATTTACCTAAAGAGTATGTGAAGATTATATATATGCAATATAAGGACACTTGACAAAAATCTAATTTAAAAACAAGTGATATTTTCTCTCAAGGTTAAATCAATTCTGAAGGTTTTTGCCACTCCTTGCTATGTACAAGAAAGTTAATTTATTCGATACATATCACTATTATAATGTCATGAAAAATCTCTCCAGACCTCCCAGGCTTAACTGACTGATTCTTTGATTCTAGAAGCTATTGTTTCCCATCCGTAAGTCTCACCTACCCACAAATAGATAAGCATTAAAAAGCTCTCTTCATGACACCTAAATATAGACATTGAATACCTTATATTCATTCTCTTGACTGCATACCCTTTATAAGCCTGGCTGTATGTTTCTGAACTCATTATGAAATATTACTCTAAATAGATTTTACCATTTTGTCAGAGAAATAAAATGGAAAGGTATACATCTTTTAAAGTCTAAGTTTCCTTGGTTGATTGTGAAGTCATATTTATGTATTCTCGTAGCATTGACGAGCAGATATACTTTAAGAATATTACAGTAATAATATCTGAGAACCATTGGACCATCACATGTCAGATATACCATGGCAACTTTAATTTTATTGATAGTGTATACTCACTAAGACTGTTCAAAAATAGGTCACCACTGATGTGCTATTAGTTAAGAATATGGTTTTCTAAGTACAACATTAATTTGAAATTAGTTATGCTAGAACTTTATTATATGTAGATGTCTTTTAAACTGTACTTATGGCTTTACAAGCAATCTTTCAAACCACAGCCCTTATATGCTTTGCTTTATTTGTTTTAAAGTTTTCAGTTTTCTCCTACTAACTGTAAACTTAATCTTGAGGCTCCCAGGATAGTGCTCTTTTTTTCCACAAGGAAATCACAACAATAATTTTCAGTTGATATTAAATATTTCCTTTCTCTATTCCAAGCACTGTGCTAAGCACTTTTTGCATATTATGTTTCAATACTTGCAACCCTCCTGTAAGGTAAGAACAATTATTCGCTTTACTTAATACAAAAGGAAAAAGGTCTTAGACATATGAGGAGACATGACCATGGTCACCCTGTCCGTCAGTGGCAGAAATCTCCATGCATTTTAGAAACAAATCCAGTGCCGTATTAGTCATTATTCTAAGTATGCACCAAACTCTATCACTATTCCTGCTCCAAACAGCAAAGTTTAAATAAACACTGTGGTGGTGGTAGTTTAGTCTCTAAGTTATGTCAGACTCTTGAGACCTCATGGGCGGTAGCCCACCAGGCTCCTCTGTCCCTGGGATTTCCCAGGCAAGAATACTGGAGTGGGTAGCCACTTCCTGCTCCAGGGAATCTTCCCAACCCAGGGATCAAACCCACATCTCTTACATCTCCCCCATTGTAGATGGATTCTTCACTGCTGAGCCACCAGAGAATAAACACTAAATGCTCTTAAATTTGACTTTGCCTCAGACATTCCTTTATCTTGTAGTTGACTGGAAGATGAATAGTATAAATATATTATATATCTATTTTTTCCTAAAGACATAAATAAAAGTATACACACTCTGGAACATATTAACATAACTTTTCCCATGTGCTCATGTCTGCACAATAAGCCCACAAATGCCTATTGCAAGCCTTGTAGCACCTAGGAGCTATCACCATGGAAGTTTTCTAATCACTTCTCTATAACTCATGTTTCATTAGTGAAAGTCACACAGTCGTGTCCAACTCATGGACTATATGAAATTCTCCAGGCCAAAATACTGGAGTGGGTAGCCTTTCTCTTCTCCAGGGGATCTTCCCAACCCAGGGATCCAACCCAGGTCTCCCGCATTGCAGGCAGATTCTTTACCAACTGAGCCACAAGGGAAGCCCAAGAATACTGGAGTAGGTAGCCTATCCCTTCTCCAGCGGATCTTCCCGACCCAGGAATTGAACCAGGTCTCCTGCATTGCAGGTGGATTCTTTACCAACTGAGTATGAGGGAAACCCTATTTTGTATAGTATAAGTCATATTTCATTAAGTCCACACCAATTCAAAGCTTTACACTTTACCTTTACTTCCAATCATCTTTCTTATTCTATTAATTCCAAGTTTATGTAGAATAAGTAACATATTATTGAAAAAAAAATGCCTCTTTATGTAAGATCTAAATTTCAATTCATCAGAAGAATGTAATTAAATTTTCTTTTTAAAGATATATAAACATTTAGTAATGCTTTGGGCTATGTTTACATAAAATTTTATAATATTTTCCTATACAGTAAGGTTTACAGCAGAGCTTGCCTAGTAACTTAAAAACCTAACTGTACCTCATTAATAAGATACATTTCCACTAACTTATTTCATCCTTTCAAGAAAAAAAAAATTTCCCTCTAAAGGAATTCGACTGGAAAAGTGTTTCTCAGTCTTGATACCATTAATATTTTGGGCCAGATTATTCTTGGATTTGGGTGGGGAACTGTCCTGTGTAACACTGAGATGTTTAGCAGCAATCTTTGCATTTAGACACTAGATGACAGCAATGCTTTTCTCCTCCTCCGCACAGTTGTGACAACCGCAGAAGGCCCTGGACATTGCCGAGTATCCTCTGAGTCAGGGAAAGAGGACAAAAATGGCCCCAAGTGAGAACTCTGAAACAGAGAAACTCTCCTAGGAATAGCCTATTTTCCTTTCAGAATTGGAGAGATTAAGCGAGAAAAGCATGAAGGCCAGATATCTGCATTTAGACTTTCTTTGTATTCCTCTCTTAGTCTAGCTGAGTATTTCCTAAAACTTAAGATGGTGACTGCAGCCATGAAATTAAAAGATGCTTACTCTTTGGAAGGAAAGTTATGACCAACCCAGATAGCATATTCAAAAGCAGAGACATTACTTTGCCAACAAAGGTCCGGCTAGTCAAGGCTATGGTTTTTCCAGTGGTCATGTATGGATGTGAGAGTTGGACTGTGAAGAAAGCTGAGCACCGAAGAATTGATGCTTTTGAACTGCGGTGTTGGAGAAGACTCTTGAGAGTCCCTTGGACTGCAAGGAGATCCCACCAGTCCATTCTGAAGGAGATCAGTCCTGGGTGTTCTTTGGAAGGAATGATGCTGAAGCTGAAACTCCAATACTTTGGCCACCTCATGTGAAGAGTTGACTCATTGGAAAAGACTCTGATGCTGGGAGGGATTGGGGGCAGGAGGAGAAGGGGACAACAGAGGATGAGATGGCTGGATGGCATCATCGACTTGATGGATGTGAGTTTGAGTGAACTCCGGGAGTTGGTAATGGACAGGGAGGCCTGGCGTGCTGTGATTCATGGGATCACAAAGAGTCGGACACGACTGAGTAACTGAACTGAACTGAACTGAAGAATACTGTATGGAAGTGAAGCGCAGAGTTGTGTTCCATGCACATACTTTGATATGAGCTATAAATATCATTGGTGAATAAGTCAGAAGTCATTACTACCGCTAGGGAGTTTATAAGTATACAGCAAGCGTAAACGATATATATATATAAATATATATATATATTTCACAGCAATTATGTTTGGTTGGTGCTATGGAGAAACAGTCGAAGTTTCTTTAAGCATTTTACAGAGACACCTCTGAACTATTGGGGAAGATGGGAAATACAAGTTTGGGAAGGCTTTTCAGGGAAGAGACTTTCATCAGAGACTTAAAGGATGAGTATGAAGTACCCAGGGGAAATCTGGGCTAAAAGGCAAGCTCTTCAGACTGTGTTTTGCTCCCTTAATCACGTAATTTCCACCTGGAAAACACATTTAATGATGTTCTAGAATGTATAAACATGTCTAAAGAAACACCTCTATATTCACTATCACTTTTTCAAGTATTCTTCTTAGTGTTGTGAAATATTAAAGAGAAAAGATCAAAAAAAAATCTAGTATAATGAATAATCTGATTTATTAAGCTTTGCCAAGTATTCTGCATATTTCTGTCTGAGTTAAACAGAACTGACCAAAAAAAAAAAAAAGACAGTTATTTAAAACAGATGGATTTGCCAGATAAAGATCTGATTTTTAAGTGGTAAGATTACTGCCCTCAAGAAATGATGACATTACATCTTCAGTCAGTGAGGCATCCAATATGAGACATAATGTCTTTTCTTTAATTATTTTAACTTTATAGTTCATATTTTTGGCAGGAAAGCTAGGATAATTAAATTTTCAGGCTCCTATTGTACAATTAGTCACATGTGGAATTTAGAGGAAAATCAAGAAATAGGTGATGTTGACTGAAATAATATGATTTGGATAAAGTAGGATGCACATTACACCTCTAGGTTGATTCCTATTTAGACACTTAAGTATGATTACATTATGGTCACTGTCAATATAATTATTATAACCAAATGTTAAATAACGTGCACTGCCATTAGGAAAGACAAATGAGTAAAATAGTGAATTGGGCTTAAATTTATATTTTTCCAAAAGATAATTGCTTAGAAAAGCCTTATGTCTTGATTTATTGTCCTTGCTAAAAGAAAAACATTTACTTTTTGCTGTGAAATAAAAGACCTGTGAAATTGAAACATACTTGTGAAATACAAACTTTTCATTTTTAAATCAGTTCTAATGAAAGGAAAAGCACCCCTTGAACAAACAAAATTATCCTATTGGGAAAAAGTTAAAATTTCAGGTGTTAGGAATTGTTTAATAATAGTTATTCATTGTTGTCTATGATGCTTAACTCCTAAGGCATGTTGATTCTAAGACCATTTGCAATCTGCATGGTAACTCCAAAAACAATTGAGTCACTTAAAACATGGGGCATGTGCTGCCTCAATAAAATATCAATGATTAAAATGAAACTAATTAACAATTTAACTAGTGAGACAACATCCTAATATGATTTTTTAAAGTAGATTCCATGCACCTTAATGGCAATTGAAAATAATTTAATTATCTAACCATCAATGATTAGTTATATATATTTTAATAAAATTATATGATGGACTTTTACTTCACTCTTTTAATGAGGGTGTTGAAGAATATTTAATGACAGAAGAAATTTTATGACATAATAAATTGAGTGAAAATGTAGGTAACATAGCAGTTTTAGAGTACTGTTCCATATTGTAAGAATAAAAGTCCATACATGAAGAGCAAACAAATGAAAAAAAAAAAAGGGCTATAATAAAATGTTGATTGCATATGTCATTGTATTTGAGAGTTATTGCAAATTTTATTTCTTGTATTTTCCAAATGTTCTAAAAATATATTCCTCTGATATTTTGAAGAAAAATAAATAAAATCTCATTAGAACCAATTAGCATCTGAATATAGGGATGTAAGCTATATTACTTTCAGTATGCTCTTAAATAATATTTGTGGATAATACTGACATTCTAAATTAGTAAAACAATTTTTTTAAACTTTATAGTTAAAACATCGTAAGAAAAAAATAAAATTTAGAAATCCTTGAATGAATAGAATAATTTTTATATGATGTTTTTGTAAGGTTGTTTTACTGGCTTCAGCAAACATCTGTTTTATTTCAAAGATACTCATATGATACATAAATGCAACAGATACGTACTGTGCCAGTGAAATTCTACCTTCTAGGTATAATAAAGCAGCTTTAAAGCTGCAAGTATATCGTGATAGGAAATCGAGAAGGTGAGATTAGATCAAATCAACAAAGACTTTCAGTTAGAATAATGGAATTGGATGATTTCTTTTGGAATGTGGCCAGGATGTTAGAAAGGAGGTGATTAAACTCTTAGGAAAATGTATAATTATCCTTGTTGTTAAGACAGTAGGTTTACATTTCATGTTAATTTTCAACAGCAGTTTGTTTCTCAGAGACAATTGTAGGATATGGCTTTAGTATTTATTTGTAAGAATGAGCACCTCATATTTAGAATCCTAGTTCTCACAGGCCAGTCGTATTAAATACTAAGTCCTGAATTGAACTTTTCAATGAGAAGTCATTTTTCCATAAAAGAAACATACTATATAGGCTGTAAAACAAATAACATAAAACTTTCAGTATGGTATGAAAGTGAAAGTGAAAGTAGTGTCTGACTCTTTGTGACCCCACGGACTATAAAGACGGGAATTCTCCAGGCCAGAATACTGGAGTGGGGTAGCCTTTCCCTTTTCCAGGGGATCTTCCCAACCCAAGGATTGATCCCAGGTCTCCCGTTTTGCTGGCGGATTTTTTACCAGCTGAGCCACAGGGGAAGCCCAAGAATACTGGAGTAGGCAGTCTGTCCCTTCTCCAGCAGATCTTCTCCACCCAGAAATCGAACCCTGGTCTCCTGCATTGCAGGCAGATTCTTTACCAACTGAGCTATTAGGGAAGCCCCTATAATACTACAGTTTAATAGCATTATTATTTATGATTAACTTGGATACTTTTTTTCACAAGTTATTATAGTATTAAACATTTAGGCCTACTTTTTATTTACTATCTCAGAAAGTTACCTGTAAATAGGGAACTATAATAGAATTTTAAAATGTATTTCAAGTCAACATAATGCACTTTTAATGCACTGATTAAAATAACTGTTAGAATCTAGGTAAAATACTATTCAGGGTAAACAAAGCAGCAGGTGGGACTAAACATAATGAATGTACAAAATGAGACATAAATCCTAACATATGTACCTCAATCCTCTAAATATTTCTTGAATGGGTTTTTTAAGAAGCAGGGAAAAACCAAAAACATTGAACAGTTTTGTACAACACATCTGCAGAATTAAACATAATGTAAATTACTTACAAAATAGTTTGTGTTCAAATTGTAAGCCTATAGAGTGCAACATTCAGCTGCACAGCTGTTAACTATGATGCCAATTTAAGAGAATTTTAATTCATGATTCGAATAGTATACACTTGGTTCCAGATATATTTGGAAGTCAAAAACCAAAAGACAGCAACTTTTGTGGTAAGATATTAATACATATCCATCTTTATGTCTTTCAATATATTCTGAACAAGTTAACAAACTTGTAGTGTGTATTTTTCCATGCCTTCTCCTTAAAGAGAAACATAAAAACCCTTTGAACACTTTCAGATCAGATCAGTCGCTCAGTCGTGTCCGACTCTTTGCGACCCCAAGAATCGTAGCATGCCGGGCCTCCCTGTCCATCACCAACTCCCGGAGTTCACTGAGACTCATGTCCATCGAGTCAGTGATGCCATCCAGCCATCTCATCCTCTGTTGTCCCCTTCTCCTCTTGCCCCCAATCCCTCCCAGCATTAGAGTCTTTTCCAATGAGTCAACTCTTCGCATGAGGTGGCCAAAGTACTGGAGTTTCAGCTTTAACATCATTCCTTCCAAAGAAATCCCAGGGCTGATCTCCTTCAGAATGGACTCGTTGGATCTCCTTACAGTCCAAGGGACTCTCAAGAGTCTTCTCCAACACCACAGTTCAAAAGCATCAATTCTTTGGCACTCAGCCTTCTTCACAGTCCAACTCTCACATCCATACATGACCACTGGAAAAACCATAGCCTTGACTAGCTGGACCTTTGTTGGCAAAGTAATGTCTCTGCTTTTGAATATGCTATCAAGGTTGGTCATAACTTTCCTTCCAAGGAGCAAGTGTCTTTTAATTTCACGGCTGCAGTCACCATCTATAGTGATTTTGGAGCCCAGAAAAATAAAGTCTGACACTGTTTCCACTGTTTCCCCATCTATTTCCTATGAAGTGATGGGACTGGATGCCATGATCTTCGTTTTCTGAATGTTGAGCTTTAAGCCAACTTTTTCACTCTCCACTTTCACTTTCATCAAGAGGCTTTTGAGTTCCTCTTCACTTTCTGCCATAAGGGTGGTGTTATCTGCATATCTGAGGTTATTGATTTAGAAATAAAATAAAATTTAAACACCTAAATTCCATATAGAAGCAGAAGTAATATACATGTGCATGTCACTCAGTTTTTTATTCCAGAATGAAAGTAGATCTTTAATTGAACAAAACAAAATTTACACATCAATGGCTTCCTCAAGCTAGAACCAAATCCATAGAAAAAATATTAAACAGCAATTTTTATTAGTATTTCACAATCTAGCATGGGGATAAGATCCAGGGAGCCAAAGTTCAAATCTGTGTTTAGTCTCATGTTAGTTAAATGTTCAACATCTTCTCATGTATGAAATAGGTAGTAATTGATCTACTAATACACTTTTGAGAATTTAAATGAATTAGAATACATAAAATTCTTAGAACAGTACCTCTAGCACATCATATTAGGTAAATGTTGGCTGTTGTTAGTTTTATTCTATTAGGAAATGGGGATTTTAAAAAGTTATGGTTCTTATATTCCTGAAGATATGTAAAACTCTATATATAATATAGGAGTAATATAATATGAATTGTATTATACCACATCTAGTGATAGACAGTATTCTAAATCTAGAGAATCTTGACCAAGAATTTTTGATTAACCTATTCTGGTGGAAACAAATCTCCAGTGATTTAGAGGGCTGGGTTCTAGTTTTGAGTAAAGCACTAACTAAAGGTGTAATTTGGGGAAAGTCAGTTCCTTTGAACTTTAGGTTTCTCATTTATGAAAATTTAATCGTGAAGGTCACTTCCAGTTTGAATGTTATATACTTTAAACTCAGATTCCAATCTCTTTGTTTTCAAATAACCTGACCCAAATCAGCATGTGCCGACTTGTCAGAACCTTGACTTTCAAGTCGCTGAAGTCCACTGAGAAACATCAACTCAGTCTCTCACCTTCATGTTAGTTCTCTGTTAGTTGAAGTGGATAAATGATTGAACCATATATATCTGAGAAAATATACTTTAGAACTACAGAAATAGGTTTGTTAAGGAAGCATTTTTTCCAAAAATTATATTAAGAAACAATGAAACAAGACTCATTCATTCATGTAGTCGTTCAACAAACATCTGAGTGCTGACAAGTTACCAGAGAGTGTTTGGGATGCTGGGAATAAAAATCTCTGACCTCATAGAACATTTTAAGAGGAGTGAGTCAGTCAATAAAAATAAATAAGGACATATGTAGTGTCTTAGATGGGGATAAGTGCTCTGGAGCAAACAAAACAAAACAGAAAAACAAAGCATGAAAAGGTATCACATAAAGATGTACTTTTATAATTGGTGGTCAGAAAAAGCCTCTCTGAGGAGGTGTGATTTTATGAAAACCTGAGAGAGGAAAGACTGTAGGTTTGCTGATGTGTGGAGCTAAGTGTTCCAGCCAGAGCAAGTGCAAAATCTCTCATGCTGGTGGTTGCCTGATAACATTCTAGGAATAGTTTAGACACTGTTGTGGTGAAGCAAAGTGAGCAGGGGCAAGTACATGGGGAAGGAGATGCTGTCAGGACATTGGGAGAGCAGCTCTTGTGAAGCCTTGTAGGTTTCTGAAAAGAGTAGGCTGTCACTTTAGGTGAGATGGTAAACCACTGGAGAGTTTTGAGCAGAAGCTTGTATTTGAACCATCTTGGTTTGAACTAAAGTGCCTTTCCCCTCCCCCCCCCCCCCCCGCCATGCATTTTGGTTCAAAACAAAATGGGTTCAAATATAAGGTCCATGGCTTCTGGGCCTTAGAACTTCAAGTTAATGATTTATTCTTTCATCCCTGTTTCTAAATTAGGATGATAATACTACTTCACGAGATCATGGTGAGCATTAGATCAGATAACATTTGTAAAGTGCCCCAAATGTTGCCCTCAGTCAATGCTACTTCCCAGTGTCCTCTCCTTTATCTGAAAAAAACTTACTGTCTGTTAATATTAAAGGATTAAACCCTAATGAGACCCATTTTGCTAATAGTTAGGGTCCCAGGTTCCATCAGAAGGACTTAGCAATACAGCATCTTGTTGTTTAGTTGCTAAGTCATGTTTGACTCTTTTGTGACCTCATGGATTGTAGCCCACCAGGCTTCTCTGTCCATGGGATTTTCCAGGCAAGAATACTGGAGTGGGTGTCCATTTCCTACTCTAGGGGATCTTGCTGACCCAGGGATCAAACTCGTATCTCCTACATCTCCTGCATTAGCAGAACAGATTCTTTATCACTGAGACACCAGGAAAGTCCAATAGATCATCTAGTTGTAGATTATCTACAATGTCTCCAAGATGCTAAGAAGCAGAAAGGCAAGCACAGTCACAGTAACTCCATAGTGAACTCTAGTATATCAGAGTTTATGTTTTTAAATGAGACTTAGAGACCCTTAGTGACACTGGAGCATGTGATTAGGTGAAGCCTAAGGAGTTCTATTCCACATTTTCCTAGATTGAAAACCCTGACAGTGCCTTAAGTCTTTCACTAAGTGAAGACAGGTAAACCATGAAATCTCTTCTGCCTATGTTTCCTGGTTTGGAGCCTCCCCTGGTGGCTCAGGTGGTAAAGAATCTGCCTGCAGGAGATCTGGGTTGCATCCCTGGGTTGGGAAGATCCTCTGGAGAGGGAATGACTACCCACTCCAGTATTCTTGCCTGGAAAATCCCATGGTCAGAGGAGCCTGGTGGATTATAGTCTATAGGGTTGCAAAGAGTCAGATACAACTGAGAAACTAGCACTTGAACTATTCCCCCCCTCCCCTCCATTAAATCTCTAAATAAGTGAAGACAGGTAACCCAGGGAATCTCTTATCCCTATGGTTCCTGGTTATGGGCCTATAATTACCCATTCTAAATAGCAAAGAAGTAAACAAACAAAAATAATGCCATTAAAATGTGCCCTACGCACATTTAAAAGAAAACATTCTGGTAATTTTATGCTCTTTCATGAACAAGAATAAAGTTACACATATTTAAAAATTCTACCTTGTATCCTCTTTTCCTTTCTTTCTCTTTTCTTTCTTTCCCCTTCCTCCCTTTCTTTTCTTTCTCTTTCATTATTCTAATCCTAAATTATTTATTTTTTCCTTGAACTACTATTGCATATAAAATCTATACCCAACTCTATGTGATTTATTACATGTGACTTGTTGATATCACATATGGCACTTAGAATCAATAAGTATTGAGCACTTAAAAAAATAGGGTTTTCTGTAGGTAACTATCATAAGTTGTTTAGTGGGGAAAACTGAAGCTTTTAATTTCTAGGAGTGGGGGATTAGAGACATTACTACAAGAGCAGCATGGCCTATACTGAGCAATGTTTACTACAGAGACAGGGCGTTTCAAAATATGGTAGATGTTCCAACAGATATGTGTCTATTCTCCTTTATTGGGGTTATTTTAGGTTACTTTCTTAAATGGGACTTCTGTTATATATCCAAACTTAGACTGAATCCAAATATTCAGATATTAAATTATTAAAATATTCAGTGTAGTTCATCAGTTTATATACTAGAAACAGCACAGATTATTTGGCAATTTTGTATAAAAGTTGCTCATGTAGCTGTGGTACTCTGAGAGGTTGTGCAGCCTGGCCTTGGTAAATATCAGGCTGCTTCTCATCAGAATTCAGGCTTCATCTGGTTTCTGGCTTCCTGGTAAGGTGGAAGAGAGAGAAATGTTGTGGTTTGTATTTCCCTTAAGAATTCAACTGGGCTCCTCCTGATTTGGGTAACTGATATCTGAAATCTCTACAAAGATCCTGGGAGTTTTGTTATTTCCTGAGTTCCTATAACTACCCCTGTGAAAGATGAAATCAGATCAGACTGACTCAATATTTCTTTACTGCTCTAGAATGTTGAATGTCAAGGAAGCTCCTATTTACAGAACTGTGTCTCTCAGTCGTGTCTGACCCAGTCCATTCTACAGTCCGTGGACTGTAGCCCGCCAGGCTCCTCTGTCCATGGGGATTCTCCAGGCAAGAATACTAGAGTGGTTAGCCTATTCCTTCTCCAGGGGATCTTCCCGACCCAGGAATCGAACCAGGGTCTTCTGCATTGCAGGTGGATTCTTTACCAGCTGAGCTGCCAGGGAAGCCTTCATTTAAAAAGACTACTAGAACGTATTACTTTCAGGCTTTCCTTGAAATTCTTATTTTAGAGAGCTTGAATTTCATAAGCTTCAAATGATCAGAATTCTCTAAATGGAACCTGAGAATCCACCACTCCTTTAGAGCATGGTGATCAGAATAGAGCTTCTGAGTACAAATTACAACATGTTCTTCTTACCCTGATCTTTGTTTCCCAACCAATCAGCCTGGAATGAGTCAGGGTTCTATTCTATGTATCAGAGCTGCCTGAAGACCTGCCATTTGTGGGCACCATGTCCATGTGTACACACACATTTGCACACATAGTCATATAGACACAATGATTATTTCATGCATTGTCCTAGTAACTTAATGTGCAGGAGTAGAAATGGGAAGGTGACAAGTTGCTATGATTCATCCACTTCCAGAAATGTACAGAGCTGTCATTTATCCCAGAGACACTAGTTTTTATTCTTCCTATAGGTTCCACTCTGGAGTCTGTGTAGCTCCCTGTGTAAGAGCTTTGAGAGCCTGAGGAATAGGTTTCTCTTTGAATCTTGCCTCTTCAGAGCCCTTTAATGTTTCCTGCATGTAGATGATGTTCACTATGTTTGTTCGTGTGAGTAAGTGAGGGAGTGAAAGAAGTTATGGAAGTTCTCAGGTACAATTAGTTTGACTTGTTACAGAGTCTTTATACCTTCTGAATACAAATTCTTATCTTCAGGTACCACCCTTACTGATATAATTGACAGAAAAGTACACTTTGGATAAGGCAGGGAAAGCAGAGAGGATCAGCATATATAAGCTGGTGATGAGGACCCTCATGGTGGTGGGGGCGGGGGGATGGGCAGCTGGCCGAAAGTTAGCTCCCACAGGATTCTTTCTGCTGACTCCCCCAAGTAGTATAGCCTCTAGGAGTAGCAAAGAGGAGCCTGGTGGTGGGTGGGAGGATGTTGTTGCTAACTGAAGTTGAGAAATAAAAGGATAAATGGGAGTATTAATATGGTTTCCTTTTAATGACAATGAGATAAATGGTAAAGGAAAATTTGAAAACCTTAGCAAATTTCTGGAGACCAGGAGACTCACCTTGGGAAGACAATACAAGTGTGGGATTCTTGTGGGATCCAAGTGGGATTCTTGTGGGAAATAATACATGTGGGATTCTTACACATATTCTACTTTACATTTAAAAGCATACATCCTTTACTAAATTCAAATCTTTATTTAAAAATGCACTCAGATACTATGAGGATTTGAAGAATTTCTCTCCCTCTCTCTCTTTCTCAAGTACCATGCTTTAGGTCATTTATTTTCTATTACTAGGTAAGCTTATCTTAAAAGCAGGTTTTAGCCCAAGGGGAGAAAGAAAAGACATATTCTATGTTTCTCACTAAGTATCCTTTCACAAAGCCTGAATCAATGTATGTTTTTCAGCATTTACTGGACATTCTTGTTTTTTTTTTTTTTATTGCTGGAAAGGTTTTGGCTAGAGTCTTTGAATTCTTATCTCCAGCCTGTTTACTGAATTTTCAGTCAGCTTTCTCAGGATTAAACTATCTTTCACTTTCAGAGATAGGTGCTGTGAACCAGAGTTTCTTTGTACAAAATCCTGCTCCAAGGTCATTGGTTGTACCATCAGCAACTAAAATGAATGTATGATTCACTTTTAAAACTGTATCTTTTGTTAGGTAATGCATGTGCTCACTTTAAAAAATGTACAACAGTATTTAGAAAAGCATATATCCATTCCCATCTCTCCATCTATCATGCTTTCTCTTTCCCAGAGTCAACCACTGAAAGCAGATTCTGGTATTTCCTGATAGATGACAAATAAGCATCTTGAACTTCTTACAAGTAACTTGGCACATAATAATTTATTGAGAAGTATAACAGTGGTAAAGAACCCGCCTGCCAATGCAGGAGACATAAGAGACATGGATTCCATCCTGAGTCGGAAAAATCCCCTGGAGAAGGGCATGGCAACCCATTCCAGTATTCTTGCCTGGAGAATCCCATAGACAGAGGAGCCTGGCAGGCTACGGTCCATAGGGTCAGAAAGAGTTGGACGTGCCTGAAGCGACTTAGCACGCACAGGCACATAACAGCCCTCAATACCAATGCTGTTGTTGTTGTTCAGTTGCTAAACCCTGTCGGACTCTTTGTGACCCCGTGGACTATGCCAGGCACCCCTGCCCTTCACTATCTCAGGGAGTTTGGTCAAACTCGTGTTCATTGAGTCAATGATGCCATCCAACCATCTAATCCTCTGCCGCCTTCTTCTCTTTTGCCCTCAATCTTTCCCAGCATCAGGGTCTTTTCCAATGAGTTGTCTCTTTGCATCAGATGGCCAAAGTGTTGGTACCAGTATCTACCATTTATTGGGCACTCACTATGTCTTTGGAGAAGGACATGGCAATCCCCTCCAGTATTCTTGTGTGGAGAATCCCATGGACAGAGAAGCCTCGTGGCTACAGTCTATAAGGTGGCAAAGAGTTGGACACCACCGAAGCGACTTAGCACCCAGGCAACTTCCCTTGTGGCTCAGCTGATAAAGAATCTACCTGTGATGGGGAGACCTGGGTTCGATTCCTGGGTTGGGAGGAGGATCCCCTGGAGAAGGGAGCGGCTGCCCACTGCAGTATTCTGGCCTGGAGAATTCAGTCCATGGGGTCACAAAGAGTTGGACACCACTGAGTGACTTTCACTTCACTTCACTTCACACCATGTCTTGGGTGGTTTTTGTATAGTGCGTTTTTTAAAAGAAAGGAAGAAAAATGAATGAGTGAATGAATGAATGCAATAACATCCATCAAATGTGATAGTTTTGTTTTGCTTTCGATTTGTGAATATCTCAAGAGTTTCTGTTTCAGAAGGGAAAATGGAGATCTGGTCTGGTAACAGAGATAATAGCTGGTTGGTTGGTATTTTAGGGCGAGGTGCATGGGATGTTAAAGCCCACACCTTTTGGTTTTGAAACACAGAATGGGTTCTCCTATAAGCACAAACTCCAGAGTAGTCAAGGATGTTTTTTGCATATTTCCTCTTCCTTAGTTACCTCCCCATGGTTAGCATTCTGATACTGAGAGTCAATAAAGTTGAAGGAGAGGTATTTGGTTACAAAAAAAAAAAAAAAGTCCCCAGGACCCACCCCTGCGCCCCTCAAGGAGGTGGGTAGTCTTTCTACAAAAGCCTCAACAACCACAGTGTAAAATAAACTGATTTTTGTAATACAGTGCCCATCTCCTGATACATTTTACGTAGTTATTTCCCTGCTTCCTATCCCAAAGGTTCGTTTGCCCATATTTGATTTTTTTTCTTTCTTTCTTTTTTTTTTTTTTCTGTTTTAATGGGAATAGGGAAGGGTGAAGATAGAGTTATCTGAGAGTTCATCCAACTCCTGGAAGCGGTAGGGAAGAGGTTAAGCTGGACCGGAGGATTTTTGAAGTCTTTGGCTGGGAGGTTCCATTTGGAGAAAGGTGCAGGGGAGCCAGGGGTGGCAAGAGAAACAAGGCAAGTTCCCATTCGCTCGGATTTGTGATCCTGAGCAATTTGATTTCTCACCTGAGGGCGCAGTCGGGCACCCTGGCTCGTGGATGGAAATATTAACAAGCAGAACTTGCCAGGGAGGCGTCTGGAGAGTGTAACCTGACGCATGGAAAGGACCGCGCGGCCCCTTTAAGTGTTCTCGGGCCGGGAAAGAGAGGGAGGAAACTGGGAGCCGCGGGGAAGGTGGGGGAAACCCACAAACGACCGAGCCAGAGAAGGGGCAGCGTGAGAGCAGAAACTTCAGACGCTGCTGATCCCGGCGGAGCTCGGGTGAGCCGCAGCGGCCGTCACTCCCACCCGCAGCGGCACGCTCCTCGCCCCTCTCCGCTACCCCGGGGAGGTCCGGGAGCTGCCTCCCTGCCGCTACCACAAGCCTGGGCTGCGGGCAGCCGCCGCTTGGAACTTTGGGCTCCAGCGTCCCAGCCGCGGAGAGTTTGGGGTGCTTTGCGCACACGCCCCAACGGCGAGGGGTCTGAGGGATGGTGAGCGCAGCTCTGGGCTGGGAGCGCCCGGGAGGCGTGAGTGTGTCCGCGGACCGGCTGCAGTCCTTAGTGCCCTCCGCATCCCCCAAGTGATGGGAACAAGGGCCCGCCCAGGGAACCGCTGTCGCCGCACCGCCCCCTTGCTCGCCCCCAGCGCGCGGAGTCACCCAGGCACACCCCCGGCACCCTGTGCCTGCTCTCCAGAAGTGCTGCCGCTGCCTTTGCCGCCGGCGCGGGTGGCCAGCTGTTGACTGGGCTCGCCGATAGACGGAGAAGCACTTTTCGGCTCGCCCTAATCCGTTCTCACACCCCAACTTTGCCGCCGCGCCGGCCCTCGCCGCGGCGCTCGGGCGCACAGTGTGGGGGCGCACGCCGGGAGGCTTGGAGAGATCGAGGAGGAAGGAAACCGTACAACTGCTCTTCTGCTTCGGCTCTTTGTTGTTCGCTTTGGATGGTCCTTGGAAGTGGCCGAGCCGCCTCGGAAACCCTGGCGCCAGAGAAGGCAAACCTTGGAATCCTTAGTCTGCAAAGGGCTCTGAGATATTGACAACCGTCCGGAAAGGTGGACCAGTAATTGCCCTGAAAACTCCTGGCGGATTGACCCACGTTGCTTATATTAAGCCTTTGTGTGTAGTGTGTGTGGTGTGTGGCTTCATAAATTTGGGGACCTCATTTTTACTCCCTCCTCTTGGCATGAGACTGTATGCAGGATCCACCCGAGGACAATGATCGCGGAGCCTGCTCACTTTTACCTCTTTGGATTAATATGTCTCTGTTCAGGTAACCCCGCGTCGTCTTTCTTCACCCTTCATTCCCCCCTTGCACGCCTCCTCTCCACTTTCCCGAATCAACCCCGAACGGAATTTTGGCGACCTCTGCTTCCTTCCAAGGCCGGAGGGGCCCGACCCCTGGCAGGAGTTTTAGACGAAAGGGTTCTTAGATGGTACTTTGTGCTGTCCTTATTCCCCCATCCCCCAGGACCCTCCAAGCCTTTTCGCAGACCTAGGCCTTTTGCCAAGTTCGAGGCACGCCCAGATCTCTCCGGGCAAACGCACGTCTGAGCGCGGGGTGGAAGAGGCAGCGGGTGGCGGTGAGCCTGGGCCCTGAGGATGAGCCAAAGTCAGTCCGTTGGCTCGGCCGCGTCCCTGGGGAAGGGAGCTGTGCGCCCAGGGAGCGGCAGCCCAGAAACCCGTCAGGATTCCTGAACCTGGTCGTGCTATTCGCCCCTCCTCTTCCGAGCAAACGGGTTATTAGTAGTTGTTTTATGTAACCAAAGTCTGTAATTAAATTCGATGCTGAAGAAACTTCAGGAAATAACTCCTTCTTACGGTAGGATATAAACTAGCCACTCTGGCTGGCTGAGTTTAGAAGGGAAACAGGCGATTGCAAGTATCAGAAAGGGAACACTTAGTTGCCTGGGAATATTCATTGGCAAGGGAAAACCGAAGGCTGGATTTAGGATTTGGGGGATTCATTATGTAGTATGGAAACTCTTCATGTGAACCGTTGGAAGGATGCTGCAGTGGGGTACGTCTGACCTTAAGAGTGTACAATGCATCTACACTTACCAATAGTTTTCTGACACTCCCTAAGAAACTTTTAGTATGGGGGAACAGAGCCACGACTCAACTTTTCTTTCTTTCTTTTTGGTAGATTCTGGTTTCAATCAAGGATCCAATTTCAGGCCTTAAAACACACCACACACACACTCACACTGCACCACACACACACACACACACACACACACACACGCACTGCACCTCAGGGAATTTTTTATAGTCCTGTACTGAGCTTCAAGTTGCCTCAAGGCCTGTAGGTTAGAGTAACTCAGTTTCCGTGATTATGAAACAGTTTTGAAAGGTTAGTTTGAGATTTTTGTGGTCTATGGCTATAGTTTATATTTTGAAGAAGGCTTTTACATAAGGAAATATGTAAAAGAAAAACATACATCAGCCAAATGATAGCGAATAAACCCTTAAAATAGTTTCAGCCCACGAGATATGCTTTCTGACTAAAAGGAACCTTTGCAATGAAACTAAATGAGGAATTCATTAAATTGTTACTCCGTTGAAGAAAACAGAAAACTGAAGTTTTCATATATGTCACGGTGGAAGATGAATAGATGAAACCAACTCTTTGGGGCCACCTCTTCTTACTTCAGTTTCCCCTTTCTCTACTGTAGTTTCGGTTTTTTTTTTTTTTTTTTCTTCTTCTTAGTTTGCAGGTCTGAATGATTGAAAAGTTCCCCACCCTCACGACCTGGCGAGGATGCAAATCAGAAACATTCAGATCTGATCTCTCTATTTGTCTGTGTTTGCTGCGTCTCCCCCTAGTAATTTACAGCTTCAGATACCTTTGAGGTTTTTGTTGATTCACCTTCTCAGTTAAAGTTTATTCACGTGTGTAAAGTGAAGTGTCAGTGTGATAAATGACTGGAGAGCCAGATTACTGAAGATAGGAGGATTAATGGTCATTAGTCACTGTTTGAGCTGAGTTTGTATATGTTGGGACATTTTATCATGGCTGTAGATTAAAGATAGGGTCACACTAATAGGGTATCACTGAAAGCTGGTCACTTCAGCGTGCAAATTCTCTGTCTTCACTTGGAGAAATATCTTGGAGTGTGTGTACTGTCCTCTCAGATTTTGTAATTTGATGAGTACCTAGTATCTGAGATTTGTAGTTTAAATAGATATAAATCATTTAGACCTGAAATGATTTCTGGCTTTGTTTTTCTAAGTTAATTTTCCACTGAAGTCACTGATGATTTTCATAAGTCTTAAATTTTCTAATAGGTGTGGTCATCACTTTGTTGGCAGGATCAGAGCTGTGTCCTTGTGAGATGCTCTCTCATATTCAGCCTGAAGCTGTTCGTAGCTCTTCTGCTGACTTTAACTCCTGCTGTGCATTTGAACTTGGGGAGTCCAAGTTATTGGTCTGCTGAGGAGATTTCATGAGAGTGTGCTATTCTAAAGCCATCCTATTGATTTGAGTAAACCTTCACAGAACTCAGATAAGTAAGTCAAGTTGGGCGTGCTCAAGACATCTGGACAGGGAATGAATGAAGTTCTTGAAAGACTGTGTTTCGTATCTTGCCTCAAGCCTAAGATCACAGTCTATCACTTGTTAATGGAGTGTATTTAAGAGAAATGTGGTGAGTTTAAATAAATCAAAGTGTACCGAGGGGCTAAGGTACCTTCAACAAGATTTAACCTGTAAAAGCATCTATTGGTTGTCAGTTCTCTTTTTCTTTTTCTTTTAACCTGGCTGCCAACTTAACAAAGTCCAATAGTTTTCTTCAAACAGATTATACACTTCATGTTGATGTGTTGATGTCATACTTAAAATCAAATATTATATGTTTGCTTTTTGTAGCCTTTTATTACACTAATGCTACAATATATAACTTTTTATTCTAGGAAACCAAGATTTTGAAAAAAATAAGTATTTCTTTAGAAATACTTTTTTATAGTGAGTTTCTTTCATGTTTGTATACCTCATTTCTTTTCTGTGGAGAGCTAGACTTTTGGTGAGGGGAGCAGATGAAATAGCACTGGAAAAAAAAACAACAACCTGTGTGATCTCTCAGGACCTGATTCTAAACATTGTTTCCTTCTTTATGGACTACTCTCCTCAACTCCATTTGCTACAACCTGCTTTTAAGTGAAAAAAGTGGTTGAATTTCAGTTCAGACTTATGATGAGATCTGAACTTCAAATGAAGTGGAAATTCACTAGTGCTATCTTTCTGCTTTTTGGGGGGTGGGGGAGAGTCTTTTTCTCTTATTGGGAGGGAAATTTTTTAGGAAAGTTTCACTCTGTAATCCACTTATCTGGGTCTATGGTCTCTCTCTAACTGGAAGATTCTTTGGCAATTCTGGTAATTTCTTATTTTAAAATAAACTTGTTAGCTTTTAAATATACTTGCCTGAACACTGTGACATCTTTTAAAGCATACGATTTCTCGATAATGGGCCCTCTAATACATGAGATAATTGCAATGAAAATGTCTCAGAACAGTAAGTTTATCTGAAATTTTCCTTTAGTCTTCACCGTGACAAATGAAATATTCTTGTGTGAATTAGTGATATGAAATGCTAAACTTCAAACCTGTAATCACAGTTATTTGTTTGTTTATTTATTTTGCATGGAGTAGGTATAATTTAAAATACTGGGCAAGAGATATAAAATTGGCTGGGAAACTTAGAATAATAGCTTGCCAATGAAGATTGTAAATAGTTGAGTATGTATCATTTTCTATGTTTATAAGAGATGCTAGAGTAATCTCATGTTAATTTCTGGCTTTTGAAAAATGTTTAATTCTGGAAACAAAAATACAGCTGTCTTGAATGCTTGGAAAAATACAAGGAAATCAAAATTTTACTCAAAAATTAGACCTTAGGTAATCTTAAATAAATTAAGAAATTTGGTAATAATAAAGAAAAAAAAAAACCAGTAGAAGCAGAAGTCTAGAGAAGTACAGTAGAAGAACCAGATTCAGAATTAATCTATAATTAAGTTTTAAGCTATAGGAGGAGGAGGAGTGGCAATAGATAGAGCAGCCAAATCTGAGTGCACCCCTCTGACCACCCGTAGGACAAAAAGCAAATCTGAAAAGTGGACTCTTGAAAAATTGATGTCAAGGTATATGCTGTATGTTTAACAACTATATAGAGAGCTAGACTTTTTTAAAAAACTGAATAGTTTGGAAGATGGAATCATTTGGAAACAAAGGAGTAGTCTAAATCTTTAAAGAATTCGTAGAATTTTTTTTAAAGCTGCTAATTTAATAAGACTTTAGAATGTTGATTGCCTCAGTTTATTTAGTGGAGTGAAAAGCTAAGTCTTTACGTTCTGTATCACAGTTTTTGCTTAGAGGAGACCAGTGAAGTGAAAGAAAGAAATAATAATAATAAAAAAAAACTAGATTATGTTCAAATTCTGGGGTACCCTAAGAAACTTTATGATGATGACTATTACTGTTGCTATGAAGATATGACTATCATTTGTTGAACATTCACCATTATCTTGTTTAATGCTTGTAAGAACCCTATGACATAGGTGCTGTTATTAGTAAAATATTTCTTTATCTGTGTTTTATAGTCGTGTTTTATAGTTATAACATTATAGAGATGTTAGGAGATACAGATGAGAGGGGATTTGAACCAAGTTGATTCTAAAACCCTTAACCACTGTGCACTTTCCTAGTTGAAAGAGAGAAATGAAGGATTTAAAAGAAGAAAGATTATAGTTCAATCGTTTAATTTTAAAGCACGTCCACCAAATCCACCCAAACAAGACTGTGGTTTGAACACTTGAGAATTTGGAAGGGAGGCTTTTCTTATCCTGCCATTAAGTAAAGGATATTCAGATTTTTAGATCACTAGGTAAGACAGTGATTCTTTACCTTCAGTCAGCTCGCATCCAGCCTTTATCATGTCTGCATTTTCTGGCATGCTTAAAAATAGAGACTGAACAGAAGTCAAAACAATGACTTTTGGTGATGTGGAAACACACAATTGCAAGTTGTATTTTGAAAAACGAATGCCATCCTCATTCATGCACACTTGAGGAAAGATTTTGTTCTGGGTCCCAAGGCAAATAATTGGTGCTTATCAGGGAAGAGCCTGTGGAGAAGCAATCATTTCCCCTGGGGTTGCTTTTTCCTCTCTGGGTTGGGCATGGGCTTGTGGTCATTTAGTAGCAGATGAACCTTCTGCTTGACTGCTGTTCACAGATGACTCACTTCATGGTTACTGATCATGGAAGGGTGTTGTGTGTTAATACCTGGTTGATCAGCTGGTTGGAAACTGCTTATGCATAGCCAATAAAGTTGCCATCCTGTGGAGATCAAAGGCCACCTCCTTCCTTTACAATTCTGGATTACGATGGTTTCCTTTCTCCCTTCTCCCTCTTACCTTCAGCCCTTTCCTTCAATCTTGCTGTTGAAGGAAAGGAGGAAAAAAGATTATCTGTAGTGTACAGGGAGATAGCTTTGATCCCCACTCCATTGCCTCTCTCTTTCTCTTTTTTTTTTTTTTTTTTCCTCTTTCTCTTTTTAGCCTTCCAAAAGGCTATTTCTTTTTTTTTTTTTTTTTTGAGAGTTGTATTTTACTTGGTGGGAATTTTTTTTTTAATTTTATTTTATTTAACTTTACAATATTGTATTGGTTTTGCCATATATTACCTGTGGCAGATTCATTTTGATATATGGCAAAACCAAAAGGCTATTTCTAATGCTAGAAGGTGTCATGTTGCTTGCTTCATAGGGGAGCTCAATCTCTTTTTGCTTAAACCAAAACAGACTGCTACGAATTCCCTTACTTCTGTGATTTTACTTGGCTTCCAAACATCTTACAGCAATGTTGTTCCACATATAAAACAATATTTTGAACAGCATGACTGTGCATATCTTTCTGATTTAGTTCAGCGAGAGAAGAACCTTACCTCTTTGGTGTTCACAGCTGTCCATGGCTTAGAGCCAGAAAAGAATATCTGTTTATTTTCTTTAATTAACTTATTTTATTAAAGGAGGAGAGTGTATAGAAGGTAAACAATGGTAGACAAGGTTCTTGGATTGTGAGTTTCATGCTGAATAGTCTGTAGGCCTAATGCCTGTCACCTAGTTTGACAGATAAATGAACCATTAAAAAGCAGCACCAATGGATACAAACAAATGTCAGCAGAGCACTGTGGTTCTGCCTTAAGTGGGAATATGTATTTTTTATATCCAGCGAGTGATTTATATGCGGCATATAGGGAGTAGTAACAATACAGTATATTTCTGGGACCTTTTTTTTTTTTTTAATGATCATGTTAGTCTCCCATATTACAAAACATATTTTTAAAGCAATTCTGGCAAATAGTAGCTCATGGTTACACTTTCTCAAAATGCCCTTGATTGGATTTCAGAAAGTGTCAAGTTGGAGGTATGGGTCACCTGTGCCGGTTTCAGCTCATCTGTACATGCCCTGAAAACCAGGGACAGCTTATCCACAGTCAGCCATGAAAGGAGCGCGGAGTCTGGAACTTTGTCTCAGCTATTTGCAAGAGGTGTTGGTGGAAGAAAGTCAGGAGACCCGTCTTCCGTGGGCCTTGGTTCTTGGTAAAAACGCAAAGAAGAATCTTGAGTTCTCACCTGCTGCAAGAGAGTTTATTGAAGATTAAGAGAGAACAGAGAAAACACCTCAAGAGAGAGGTAGGCCAAGGCCTAGGAAGGCAGCGGCCCAGAGCGCTGAGGTGCAGAGTTTTTAATCCAGCTGGTCATTGATTGACAGTCTTAATTGACAGCTGCAGGTTTTATAACCAGAGGCTGTGATGTGCATGTTCTTCCTATAATTCAGCCTATTATAATTAGATATATGTATTCATAGAATATTTATGAACATTTAAGGAGCCCAATGAAACAAAGGTTACCTAAGGACATGATGATAGCTAGTGTGAGGTGTGCGTGAGTACCAGAATGGGGCACAAATCCTTCCAGTCGGCCAGTGGGGGATTTTTTCTGGTCCCCTGACCGTTTTAGAGTACTGATGCTGTGTTTGGGGCAGCATTGGTTAATAGTTGTTGGATATGGCAGCTGACTTGGATGCTTCTAGTGGCTCATGGCTAACTTGCTGTCTGACAGAGGTTCTGCTAAAAAATATAAGAGACCAAGTTTGTATCCCTGAAACACTCTGTGGATTCTTCTTTTTTATTTTATTATTTTTGACTATGCCATACAGCTTGTGGAAACCTGATTCCCTGACTGGGGATTGAACCTGGGCCCTCAGCAGTGAAAACAGAGAGTCCTAACCATGGGACCGCCAGGGAATTCCCTATAGATTCTTCTTTTACTGTGAGGAAAATTATTTTAGAAGTAATAAAATTGTTACATATGACCTTTTAGTAGTTTAAAAATCCTTTAAGGAATATGTTATCTCTCTCTTGATTTAGCTTAAAATTTCAAGGAAAATAATAAGAGATATGCTTCTATGACCATCAGGTTCTTTGAGGTGTGTTATGTATGGTCATAACTTATGCACCATTATGGAAAAACAATGTCAACTTGGTTGCTCATTCCTGGTTGTTAGCAGAAGAGGAGACAGAGGCTAGGTTTTATTTTTTCTCCACCCATGTGACCGAGGCCCTTTTTTGTCATTAGCAATCCCTGGTAGAATTTGAAAAGAAAATGGGGCCAATGAGTGAGTGAATCAGGCTACACTTGGCTGTTTCAAGATTATTTGGCATCAGATGGTGCTAATGAGGTACTTTCTCAAAATTTAAATCTCCAAACTTCAGTAACATGCATTCTCTGTTTTCTGTGTTAGCGTGTGATTGTTTTCTTCCACTAAAGATATACTAGGTTTTAGTTAGGTTAAAAGTGTCTGCCTTCAATTCCTTTCTTATATAAAGGAAATATAAAATGTACACTTTTTAGTCTTACTGATCTAAAGCTGAGTTTGTTTACTCAGGCTTGACTTAAAAGGCAGTCTTCTATTACTCGGAAACTTCACTAAAATGGTGTTTGTTCATATATCAAAGTGTTAAAATGCATTTGTAAGTGTTAACTGCACACCTCTGGGTAACTTTAAACTACTTCAGTTGCCTGGATTGGGAAGTAATTTCAGTATTTCCAGACCATTCAATTAGCAAGTTGTCTGACTAAAGTAAACTGGCTTGTACCGCTTGTGAGAGATAGACTCATCTGTTTTCTCCCTCATATTTGAAAAGAAGTGAACATTTCCTTAGCAATCTGGTGTTAAGTTTGGAATTGGGATTTGCTTAAATTAATGAACTTAGTATATTGCCAAAACCTAAAGATGTAGAAAGAAAATGGGAGATGGGCAGAAGTTTAGATACTGCACAGAGAGGAGGGGCATTTCTCTGACAAGATTGTTGCTTTTCATCAGCTAATAATTTGGAATTAGTAGATGCATCATGAAGGCAACTTTTATTTAGATTAAGTGTGTCCCGAGAGGAGCACTGCAGTATTTGGTCTATTTCTCTTGCTAAGCATCATTCCATCCCAGGAACTCATTCTTTCTTAGGACCCCACATTCAAAATTACCCTTTCAGCATTTTGTATTTGATATATTGAACAAAGTCCTTTAATAACCACACATAGTTATTAAATATATTATATATGTATAGATATATACATATATAGACTGATAATGAAAAATAATTAAATGATGAGATATGGATACAAATATGTATACTGAATCTGAAGGCTAGGAATCAATATCTCGAATAATAATTATTATAAAGTCTAAACATATAAAGTTACGGGCTGTCACGGTGCTCACACATCATACTTGATTCTACATTAAGAATGAAGGCATGGCTGTCATCCCTGCCTATCAGTATGGAAAAATGAGGCTCAGTAAAGTTTACTTCCTTGACTGGTTGCTCACCTAGGGTGGTGGAGTCAGAATTTGAAACCAGTCTGATCCCAAAATTTGGGGTCTTCACCATTATACACACAACACTGTTCCCTTCTGGGAAAATGATTGTAGATGAAACAGTATAAAAATGTGTATATATAACAAGGCCAAGATGCTTGTTTTGTGAAGGAACTTCCTTGTGCTGCCAGGCTGTTTTAGTTCCCTTTTAGATGATGGATTTTTCTGGTATATTTCATTGTCTGTTCCCCTCTTCTGCTTGTCACACGATAAGTAACAAAAAAAGAGTGTAACCCTGATAATACACATGATTAGATCACAGAAATATAAGTCCACCCCCATAACATGATCTGATGGAATTCAGTGTGTTCAGTTTGTGGAGTAAGTTTTAGATATTAATAGTAAAAACCAAGCAGGGTTTCCCTGGTGGCTCAGTAGTAAAGAATTGCTTGCAATGCAGGAGCCTTGGTTCCCTCTTGGGTCCAGAAGATCCCCTGGAGAAGGAAATGACAACCCACTTCAGTATTCTTGCTTGCAAATCCCATGGACAAGGGAGTCTGATGGGCTCAAATTCATGGGATCACAAGAGTGTTTTTTTGAGTTTAAAAATAGTGTAATCAGGAATATGATATATAAAATATATTAGGCAACAGCTTGGTTAGAATCTGTGATTCAGTTCATTTCAGGCACTCAGTCGTGTCCAACTCTGGAACCCCATGAACCACAGCACGCCAGGCCTCCCTGTCCATCACCAGCTCCCAGAGTTCACCCAAACTCATGTCCATTGAGTCGGTGATGCCATCCAACCATCTCATCCTCTGTAATACCCTTCTCCTCCTGCCCTCAATCTTTCCCAACATCAGGGTCTTTTCAAATGAGTCAGCTCTTCACATCAGATGGCCAAAGTATTGGAGTTTCAGCTTCAACATCAGTCCTTCCAATGAACACCCAGGACTGATCTCCTTTAGGATGGACTGGTTGGATCTCCTTGCAGTCCAAGGGACTCTCAAGAGTCTTTTCCAACACCACAGTTCAAAAGCATCAATTCTTCTGCACTCAGCTTTTTTTATAGTCCAACTCTCACATCCATACATGACTACTGGAAAAACCATAGCCTTGACTAGATGGACCTTTGTTGACAAAATAATGTCTCTGCTTTTTAATATGCTGTCTAGGTTGGTCATAACTTTCCTTCCAAGGAGTAAGTGTCTTTTAATTTCATGGCTGCAATCACCATCTGCAGTGAATTTGGAGCCCCCCAAAATAAAGTCAGCACTATTTCTACTGTTTCCCCATCTATTACTCATTAAGTGATGGGACTGGATGCCATGATCTTAGTTTTCTAAATGTTGAGCTTTAAGCCAACTTTTTCACTCTCCTATTTCACTTTCATCAAGAAGCTCTTTAGTTCCTCTTCACTTTCTGCCGTAAGGGTGCTGTCATCTGCATATCTGAGGTTATCGATATTTTTCTCAGCAATTTTGGTTCCAACTTGTGCTTCCTCCTGCCCAGCGTGTCTCATGATGTACTCTGCATATAAGTTAAATAAGCAGGGTGACCATATACAGCCTTGACATACTCCTTTTCCTATTTGGAACCAGTCTGTTGTTCCATGTCCAGTTCTAACTGTTGCTTCCTGACCTGCATACAGGTTTCTCAAGAGGCAGGTCAGGTGGTCTGGTATTCCCATGTCTTTCAGAATTTTCCACGGTTTATTGTGATCCACACATTCAAAGAATTTGGCATAGTCAATAAAGCAGAAATAGATGTTTTTCTGAAACTCTCTTGCTTTTTCGATGATCCATTTGATGTTGGCAATTTGATCTCTGGTTCCTCCGCCTTTTCTAAAACCATCTTGAACATCTGGAAGTTCACGGTTCATGTATTGCTGAAGTCTGGCTTGGAGAATTTTAAGCATTACTTTACTAGCGTGTGAGATGAGTGCAATTGTGTGGTAGTTTGAGCATTCTTTGGCATTGCCTCTCTTTGGTATTGGAATGAAAACTGATCTTTTCCAGTCCTGTGGCCACTGCTGAGTTTTCCAAATTTGCTGGCATACTGAGTTCAGAACTTTCACAGCATCATCTTTTATGATATGAAATAGCTTATCTGGAATTCCATCACCTCCACTAGCTTTGTTTGTAGTGATGCTTCCTAAGGCTCTCTTAACTTCACATTCCAGGATGTCTGGCTCTAGGTCAGTGATCACATCATCGTGTTTATCTGGGTCATGAAGATCTTTTTTGTACAGTTCCTCTGTGTATTCTTGCCACCTCTTCTTAATATCTTCTGCTTCTGTAAGGTCCATACCATTTCTGTCCTTTATCCAGCCCGTCTTTGCATGAAATGTTCCCTTGGTATCTCTAATTTTCTTGAAGAGATCTCTAGTCTTTCCCATTGTGTTGTTTTCCTCTATTTCTTTGCATTGATCGCTGAAGAAGGCTTTCTTATCTCTTCTTGCTATTCTTTGGAACTCTGCATTCAGATGCGTCTATCTTTCCTTTTCTCCTTTGCTTTTTGCTTCTCTTCTTTTCACAGCTATTTGTAAGGCCTCCTCGACAGCCATTTTGCTTTTTTGCATTTCTTTTTCTTGGGGATGGTCTTGATCCCTGTCTCCTGTACAGTGTCACGAACCTCATTCCATAGTTCATCAGGCACTCTATCTATCGGATCTAGTCCCTTAAATCTATTTCTCACTTCCACTGTATAGTCATAAGGGATTTGATTTAGGTCATACCTGAATGATCTAGTGGGTTTCCCCACTTTCTTCAATTTAAGTCTGAATTTGGCAATAAGGAGTTCAGGATCTTAGCCACAGTCAGCTCCCGGTCTTGTTTTTGCTGCTAGAGCTTCTCCATCTTTGGCTGCAAAGAATATAATCAGTCTGATTTCAGTGTTGACCATCTGGTGATGTCCATGTGTAGAGTCTTCTCTTGTGTTGTTGGAAGAAGGTGTTTGCTATGACCAGTGCTTTCTCTTGGCAAAACTCTATTAGCCTTTGCCCTGCTTCATTCCGTATTCCAAGGCCAAATTTGCCTGTTACTCCAGCTGTTTCTTGACTTCCTACTTTTGTATTCCAGTCCCCATAATGAAACGGACATCTTTTTTTGGGGGGTGGGGGGTGTTACTATGCCTTCATGGGAAATAGATGGGGAAACAGTGCAAACAGTGTCAGACTTTATTTTTTGGGGCTCCAAAATCACTGCAGATGGTGATTGCAGCCATGAAATTAAAAGACGCTTACTCCTTGGAAGGAAAGTTATGATCAACCTAGACAGCATATTTCAAAGCAGAGTTATTACTTTGCCAACAAAGGTCCGTCTTGTCAAGGCTATGGTTTTTCCAGTGGTCATGAATGGATGCGAGAGTTGGACTGTGAAGAAAGCTGAGTACCGAAGAATTAATGCTTCTGAACTGTGGTGTTGGAAAAGACTCTTGAGAGTCCCTTGGACTGCAAGGAGATCCAACCAGTCCATCCTAAAGGAGATCAGTCCTGGGTGTTCATTGGAAGGACTGATGCTGAAGCTGAAACTCCAATACTTAGGCCACCTCATGTGAAGAGTTGACTCATTGGAAAAGACCCTGATGCTGGGAGGGATTGGGGGCAGGAGGAGAAGGGGACAACAGAGGATGAGATGGCTGGATGGCATCACCGACTCAATGGACATGAGTTTGAGTGAACTCTGGGAGTTGGTGATGGACAGGGAGGCCTGGCGTGCTGTGATTCATGGGGTCGCAAAGAGTTGGATACGACTGAGCGATTGAACTGAACTTATCCCTTTAAAGTTGTAGCCTCAGATGGCAAGTTTTTTAGAAAACAAACAGTGTGGTGTTGGGAAACATGATCCCTGTGCTGTAATCAACACTCAGAAGTAATACAGTTGTCTTCTTTAAAAAAAAGTTACACTTTTGCTCTTCTTACTCTTTTACATAGATAAGTCTCATTAAAGGTTGTTCTGTAATTTCTGAGATGTTTTCTCTACTGAACTCAGTAGTCTTCCAAAGTTATTTCCAAATGTGTAGGTGGAATGGTACATTTCTGTTCTCATCTCTATGTCCGTAGGTTTATTACTTTTGTCGTTGGTGTCAGTTGCTAAGTCGTGTCTTTTTGCAGCCAGGGCTATGTCCATGGGAGTCTCCAGGCAGCAATACTGGAATACATAGGTTTATATGAAAATGAACATTTTCCCCAGTTTGTACCCTTTACCAATAATCAAAATGGTATCATATCTAAAACTCTCTGTTATATGAGACCTGGGGTCACAACCTTAAACTTTTTAGTCTGTCAAAATCTACTTGATAATAAATGTATTTCTATGCATTTATTGCTTTGCAGCCTACCATTCATTTGCATTTGATAATGCTATGTTAATTATTAATGTAGCTTAATAACATTATTTATTCCTCAGTAAATGATTTTCAATCTTGATTTTCTTGATTAGATAAATCAAGATTATTAATCTTGATAATAATGAAAAATTATTGTTAACCAACTGTCTTCTTTGTTGCTATTAGAGACTTTAAAGCATGTTTCAGACATACTTGATAATGTATAGGAGCTTTTAACACAGCATTCAGGTTGTGTACATATAGACAGGAAAATGAATGTTGAATCACAGGAGTGAATTGTTGGCAGTCTATGAATGAAAGATGTTTTCATATGATGGGAGAAGGGAAAATTACATTTGGGAACTGATGAGGGGATTTACTTAGTCAGCAAACTCGCCCTGAAATAAGTAGCTTGCCAAAAAGTGTTGAAAGAAAGAATAGAATGTCTTGTTGAGCAAAGTGAAGTATTAGAAAGGTGCCTCCAGGAGTGGTGATATGAAAAAATGACATAACTGTTTGAAGAGATGGATTTTACAGTTAATTGTTATAGAATTTCATTTATGACTCTATAATATTTTAGAGAATATTAATAATTGCATTCATTCTTTCGTTCATTTAATCGTCCTAGCAGGTAACAAATTATTTTAAAAAATCTCAATCCTTGCACTTAAGGAAAATATACTAAATGGTTGATTGCCCAATGGGTAATTTAATACAGGAGTGCCTTGTGAGCCTATGGTTGGACCGTAAAGAGCTTCTGCCAAGTGGAGAAGAGGTGATAAAAAAATAAATTAAATTTGATAAGCAGAATTCTTATAACTGAGATAGTTACTTTTTGGTATATTCTCTGAGGGTATGTATGCATAGCAGTATACAGATAAATACATCTAAATATAATGATATATGTTTTATTTTTCTTAACCTATCAGAGAATCATTTGGACACTATTTTAGAACAGCTTTATTTCTATGCTTCTACTCTCTCTGCAGTATCCTAACAACTATTCTTTATCCCACCCTCATTACTTTCTGTGACAGGAATCATCTCCTCATATCATAGAAGATTCCATTTATAATTTTTGTGTAAATTTCCTCATTAATTAAGTTAAAATTCAACTCTATTTCCTATTCTACTGGACTCTGTTTTATCCTCCAAACTACCCATGGTAAATTCAGTCCAGTTTCTAAATGAAACTGTTTCCATTTTGAAGACAGTTAAGCTCTTTTTAAATTTTCTGTTCTCTGTAGACAAGATACCCATTTTCTTCCAATTTTGTTTTTTCCATAAAGAGTCATTTCACTTGGTTATGTTATTTTGATGTTATTGTTTTTAATATATATTTTGTCAGTGTCCTAAAGTGTAACATGGATGTTGAGGATCTTGTTTTATTTTTTAGTAAAAATGTAGATAACTTCTTCCTAGTGTTCAAATAAAGATTTCATTTAAAATTTCTGTCAGTAATTAGCAATATAATGCTTTTCTGGATCAGGAGATTTAAAATTTATTAATAAGCTAGATACTTATCTCCCCACCTTCATTTACCACTGAACCGTCTTCAGACTGCTCTTCCTGGTCTGAAGTCATGATTGTTGGCAGGGAAGATAAGAAAACATTCAATTTGTGAGATTCTGTTTTTCTTTTCTGATAATATTTTATAATGGTTGAAAACAGATGCCAGTACAGGGCCTATGATAGCAAGGCCCTGTATCAGGTCTAAGGGATGGCTGACTGGATGTTGCCATGGAGATATGTGGACTTATGGTACATACACTCTCAGAGTTTTCAAGAAGAGGCAAAAGTCTATGTTTTAAAGTAAAATCTCCCAGCTGACAAATGGGGATACTTAAGTCCAAATAATAATAATAACAACAATAATATGTCATCACAGCAACTGTGACCAACAGATCATCATTTTGTATTTATAATTTTACATCATCCATCTCATATAGAACTGACTTACTTGTTGGTGTTTGAAAGAAAGTGAAGTCGCGCAGTTGTGTCCGACTCTTTGTGACCCTGTGGACTGTAGCCTACCAGGCTCCTCCGTCCATGAGATTCTCCAGGCAAGAATACTGGAGTGGGTTGTCATTTCCTTCTCCAGGGAATCTTCCCGACCCAGGGATTGAACCCGGGTCTTCCGCATGGGAGGCAGACACTTTAACCTCTGAGACACCAGGGAAGCCTGTTGGTGTTTATTCCTACTCTAAAAACATCAGTATCCCCTCACTCTCTGTTCTCTTCAGCATTTTAGAAGCTTTTACTTTTCTGGTGTTTGGTCATCCTCACTGTATTGTTACTAGCTAAATAGTTAGATAATGGCTTATTTATTTAACCAAAAGCTTCTGCCTTTATTGGGAGTTATTTACATTTTACAAACTGTTGAAGTTTGTAAAGTGAAGACAAAGTGATCAGTTTGACTGTTTATGTTTATTCTTTTGTCCTAAAGCTAACAAACAAAGAAAACAAAACCACAAGTCCTTTGATGAGCTAAGAGCCTCTGATGAACTTGAATAAATAAATATATTCTTGAATAAGAGGGGAAATTGTCAACAGAGACCATCTAAATGTTTACTGACTGCCATTAAGAGACACACCACTGTGTTGCATATAAATTACAGGTTGAGAACGACCATTGAGGAAATCTGAAGAAATAGAAGTAAAACTGGGGCTAAGGCTGAATTGCAAAGAAGCCTTTACCTTCTGCATATATTTGTTGTAGGATCGTTTCTAAAACCTAGTTTCCCATATTTGTTTTATTATTGGTTTTATAGACCATTAGCTCTTTGACAGAAGTATTATCAGGAGAGACGTTTAATCTAAAGGGTCAGTAATCATTGCCAATTGAATATTAACGAGAAATGAAAATAAAGCATCTCAGAAATAATTTTCAGTGAAAATGTTATTTAATTTACAAGATATTGATTTATGCACAGCTTTTAAGAGCATATCTAGCATTTCTGTGAGGAAACTTTGTGCATAATTCATATTTATTTCTAAAATGGTGTTTGGAGGATTTCTTTAGGTGACATAGAAATGAGATAATTTGCTCAGGTGTTCAAGCTATACTGCAAAGCTAAGTACATATGGAGAAACTTTTGTTAACTTAAAAAAAAAAAAAAAAAAACCACCAAAACCCAACTGGTCATTTCTTACCAAATCTAAGTAAAATATTCCACTCTGGAAAAATTTCTTGTCTTCATTATGTTTCACTGTAAAGTAGGCAGAATTTCTTTTTTGTCTTCCAACGACTCATCCTGCTGGGAAAATATGGCAGAGTCCCATCGGGGGTCATTAAGAGCATTACTCATGTTAGACATCTATCATGGGCAGCCCTCCTCATGCTAAATTCTAGAGCCATGGCTTGCGAATAATATGAGATGCTCACAGGCACGAGGCAGGGAATAATGTTGGAGTGGAAGAAGGTCAAGCCACGGGCAGGGGAAGAGGTCAGAAGCAGTAATGTGCCCTGAGCAATGAGAGCTGATTCATCTGAAGCTGGAAACTGTCACCAGCATTTCATTGTCCACAGGAGGCATGTTTAAAGATGAGCATCATTTGATGCTCTGAGAAAATAGCTTGCTAATAATAATGGATTCTTCACCACCTCCATGTGTATTTGGAAATTTTTTCTCTAGTTGAGAACTGCAGCCTTTAAGAAAATGAAGTGAAAACCTATTGGCTAATTTGCCTAAGTCTTGTTGATTTCTATTGTCCGTTTCTTGTCCCTATTCTTTCCATATAAACACTCTTCCTTTTCTGTGAATCACAGAAATGTTATGTGCAATTTATTTTCTTTTTCTTTTTTTTTGCAATTTATTTTCTTGTGAGAGAATACCTTGTCTTTGGATGTATTGGCCTTATTGATTTGATTGTATTGATTGCACACCTGCCTGATTAGGGTTCCTTGCCTATGAACCAAATTTCAGCCTCTTATTCCTCTGACTCTTCTAATGCTGTTTCTCGGGTTGGGACTGCTCTATCTAAATCTGTTTCTTTACCTCCTTTACCTCCCTTTCCCCCCATCCCAACTACTGTTTGGCCTAATGAATAAATTAGGTGTCTGTTTCTCCAGAAGCAACCCTTTTCACCCCTTCTACCCATCCAGTGTAGATTGGATGTACTCCTTTTGTGTTTCCCTGGGGTCTTTCCCCACAGTTCAGTGATAAAGAATCTGCCTGCAATGCAGGAGACCAGGGTTCAGTTCTTGGGTTGGGAAGATCCCCTGGCGAAGGGATTGGCAACCCACTCCAGTATTCTTCCCTGGAGAATTCTATGGGACAGAGGAGTCTGGCGGGCTACAGTCCATGGGGTCACAAAGAGTCAGACAGGACTGAAGCTACTTAGCATGCATGCATGCATTATGTGTTTCCCTAGCAGTCTGCAGAACCGTGACCTTACCCAGCATCATGTGTTTCATTTACTTATCTAGGTCTTCTTTCAAACTATGAGGGTCTATAGCTACTAAGTGTTACAACTAACACATTCAGTGGATTAATTGATTCAGTACAAAAATTTATTTGCTTCGACAGGGGTTATAAAAGGAATTAATACTCCCTCTTGTTTTTAGATAAAATTTCAGTCTTTTAGAAACAGACATGTGAGTAATTGGAAAGAGGAAAAACCTAAATTGCCAAATTAGTAAGTAATTTATAAATGGGAGTTCTTGGTAGTTTCTATTTACCGGATCCTACTAAATGGATTGGACAGAATTTTGTATTCTGCCTTTATGTGGAGTTTGTAGGTTTTGCTATGATTTTTCTAGAGACTGTTCTTAAGTGAGGGAAGCAAACATGACTTGGGTTTAGACTTGATTGACCCTGACTTTGAATCTGTCACTAAGTAGCTTTTCACCATGCCCTGAGTGAATTAGTTTCTTCACCTGTAAAGTGCTGGAATTGAAACTGATATTTAGGTCACTTCCAGGATTTAAATTCTGTAGTTTTTAACCTCAGAACAGCATAGTGAGCTAGATTTTTTACCTCTGAGTTTTTCATCAGTGTATCTTTCAGTGGAGTGTAGTGATTGTAAGGGAGTGAGCTTCAGAGTTACAATGGTACAGAGGTTTGAAATCTGGTCTGATTGCTCCCCAGTCAAGTCACCATAATAGCTCATCTCACTTTTCTGTTTTCTTTATCTGTAAAATGGGAATAATAGGGTTGCTGTGAAGGTTAAGTAAGTAAGTGTTTAAAACAGTGCTTGACATGTTCTCAAGTCTATTTAAGTATGAATAGTGTTGTTTTTATTATTATTTTGCTGATTGTCCTCTTTATCAAGATTTTTTTTTAAAGGGAACTGGTTTATGATTGTTGCTTGGTATAGACACTGATTTACAAACCTGAAACATAAAAATTATCTCTACAGAGATATCCCTCCAAACCTTAAGACCTCTTACCAGGAATTTAAAAGAACAGCAAACAAATACAAGTAGAAGAAGGGTAGATATTCTTAAGAGAAAAAACCCAGGGTTAATTTGACAGGTTGGAGACAGATTTCTGGGCAGATTGCCATGCCAATGTGATAGCCATTTCTATCTGAATAAAGCAAAATATATTATTGTTTACTCTGTACAAAAATGCCAACGATTAGAGGTTGTATCAAGTTGCTTTCCCCTCCCCAATTTAAAAAAAATGTTAATGCCTCTAAGAGGATTAAGAGATTTGGAATTTACTGTGAATTATTTTAATCAGATTAAAGGTCCTCTTTTACTTGGAGTTCAGCTCTTCAGCACTTGGGGAATGGAAGTTTTCCCTTGGAGGGTGGGATGGTGTCAGACACTGGGAAGTGTCAGGGGTGGAAAGCGGTGAGGCCGTTTTGGATTTTTGGGGGCCAGGCTGGGGGAAGTGAAAGGTGAAGTTGGGGGCCAGGAGAGTAGTAGAAAAGTACCAGTAACAAACTTCCCATGTTAAAAATGTTCTTTGAATCCAGCCCCCTTCTGGACTACTTAAGTCGTTCCTTCAAGAAACGAAAAACCAAATTAGAAGCATTGATGCTGTGGTACAAAGACCTGATTTTCAGATGAGTCATTGTCATAAATTTGGGAAATTGTGTCATTTTTAGAGTAATTAGGTGGGTAAGATTTCAACCTCTTGAGTAGTTCATTCAGTTCATAAATAATGACATCACATTCTGTGTGTCTGGCTGGCTGTGCTCTCATCTTGGCTCTGTCACTAGCTGTGTTAGAAAATACCCAGGATTTGTTTTAATCAGGTATGGCAAGACACGCAGACACAGAAGTGATGGTCGTGAGGTTTGTATTTAGAAATCCAAGAAACAGGAGGCACAGGCTTCCATGCAGGGACTTTGCTACCTGGAGAAGCACCGGGGTTGGTTGAGAGGCTGAAGGAAAAAGGAGAGAACTTGGGCAAAAGGCTTTCTTGTGGTTTTCCTGGGAAAGAGCTAGGAAGGCACAGTATGAAAGCTGAGAAGATTGGGGATTGACTAGTTTCAATGACTTCATCAGGCTGTCAGCCACAGGGTAGGTCTCTAGTTGGGAACGTGGCCTTGGGTGATTAGAGCAGAAGGGCCAGCTGGAATAGGTGGTTCAGCATGTGGACTCTGGGTTGGTTGCTTTGTATTTGAAGAGTATGCCCTTCCGTGAGGGTTCGCTATCTCTAGAAAGTGAGTAGCAGTCATCTTTCCCAGTCAGCAAGGCCCCAGATGCCAGAGCTTCAAAACGAAAAATAAGAAAATAGAGATAATATACTAGTGAACTATGTACACTTGGTTATATTACTCAAGTTTTCTGAGCCTGAGAGTCCTCATCTGATAGTATCTTGAAGAATTTTGAGATTAAATGGAAACAGGCATTATTTTCCTCGTAAGAAATACTTAATAAGTAATAGAAGTTCAAAGTCCAAAATAGGTAATATATAAATGAACCATTGCTAAGTTTCTGAGACCTAGTGTGTGTGTGCGCGTTTGCTTAATAAAACAAAATAGCGTGTCTGTTGATGAGACAAGTTGTAAATTATGGTACTTATTCAATAAAGACATCATCTCAGGCTCACAATAGATCGAATTTATGTATAGAACTTTTACCTCCAAACCTTAGCACACATAAATCTTATAAATATTAGCTCATTGTATCTCTCCATATAAATGTATTTTCTGGGAAAGCAGCAAAATATTAGAATAGTGGTATTTAATGCTAATTAAGTATGAGTTAATAGTACTAACATCAGAAGAACTTTGAAGAGAATGGGGAGAGTTGTGGGGAAAGTTGTGGGGAGGTTTCAAGGTCAAAGGAGCCATCTGCCTATTTTGTCGTGTTGCTCTTGGTTGCAGCATGGCACATTCCCCTTTATATTGCTGTATTTCGTCCTGGTCCAGTATTCCCAATATGCTTGTCACAGCTGCTTACTTGACATGTGCTCACAGTCACTTTCTCAGGAAGCTGCTTTTCCTTCTTTACTCACAGACCCTCTTAAAGGCATTGTACTCTCTTATTTAAAGCACTGTATTAGCATCAGTATTAATTCATTTCCATAGATATTTAAATTCTGCTTTTTTACAATAGTCTCACATCTCTGTGCGGAGAAGGCAATGGCACCCCACTCCAGTACTCTTGCCTGGAAAATCCCATGGATGGAGGAGCCTGGTGGGCTGCAGTCCATGAGGTCAATAAGAGTCGGACACAACTGAGTGACTTCACTTTCACTTTTCACTTTCATGCATTGGAGAAGGAAATGGCAACCCACACCAGTGTTCTTGCCTGGAGAATCCCAGGGACAGAGGAGCCTGGTGAGCTGCCATCTCTGGGATCGCTCAGAGTTGGACACGACTGAAGTGACTTAGCAGCAGCAGCAGCAGCACATCTCTGTGAGGGATGATCCATGACTGTATTACAGAATTAAGGACCCCAAGTAGTTGCTATTGCAGAAGGAAATGGCAACCCACTCCAGTATTCTTGTCTGGAGAATCCCATGGACAGAAGAGTCTGGTGGGCTACAGTCCACAGGGTCACAAAGAGTCAGACATGACTGAAGCGACTTAGCACAGTAGTTGCTCTGGGCTTCCCTGATGGCTCAGTGGTAAAGAATCCATCTGCCAGTACAGGAGATGAGGGTTCGATCCCTGGGTTGGGAAGATCCCCTGGAGAAGGAAATGGCAACCCTCTTCATTATCCTTGCCTGGAGAATCCCATGGACAGAGGAGCTGCAGTCCATGGGGTCATAAAAGAGTTGGCCATGACTTAGTGACTAAGCAAACAACAACAACAATGAATAGTTGCTGCACAGTTAGTGCATAGTAGGTAGTCAGTAAACATTTGTCTGATGGACAGAGACTGAACTGACATTTTATCATTCTTAAAAAAAAAACGTGTATCTAATGAAAAAATAATAAATCCTCCCATAAATGAAAGATAAATAAGGCTATGTTATGTGATATTTCAGCTGTCCTTTATGTTAATTATTTTTTCCATAAATGGAATAGTAGAGAACTCACAATATTTGGGTTTACCTTCAGTAGTGCTAAGAAGAAAGATTTAAATGTTTGTTTCTTTTAAGAATCTATAGTGATGAGCTCTATATTTGAGGTTGTCGAGAAACATCTAGAGAATTCAAGAACCTCAAGTTATTAAAAAAGGAAAATTTAAAAACCGACGCATTGCTGAAACTCATTCATAAATAGGTGGACATAAAAGATACAGTGCAATTTTTTCTTATTCTTGAGTACTTGCCATTTAATATAATGATTCCTGGAGAAGGTGAGAGACTTCTAAGCACTGGTAATCTGAAGATGGATTTAGTTATGGTCCCTACACATGAAGTTCACACTGTTTGATAATTGAGGGAGCTATATGATAAACTAGAATGTGGTGAAAAAAATACATATGTTGTACTAGAAATGCAAGAAGGGAAAATATACTCCCAAGTAGATTAGGAGTACAGAATAATTGAAGTAAGTATTGAATATCCTTTTTTCTGCTTGTTTGCGCCTCCTGCTAAGCAGAAGAAACATGTATGTGTTAGCAAAAACAAGATAAGTTGTGTTGAATGCTGGGGAAACTGGAATTAGTTTGGAATTAATTACAGATCAAGTGCTGGTAACGACAAACTTGTGGTCAGAATATGAAGATTCTCTTATTCCATGCTAAGTAGACTGAATTTCATTATGTAGCAGAGGAAAGGTTTTTCGTTAGGAAAAGACCTGCTGTCTTGGGTGGGATGGAAAGATCTCCCAACCAGTGGCATGGCCAGTGGATTGAACAGGCAGAATACTATAGGCCATGAGAAGACTTGAAAGTGAAAGTGAAAGTCACTCAGACATGTCCGACTCTTTAAGACCCCATGAACTCTTTTGAGTCCATGGAATTCTCCAGGCCAGAATAACTGGAGTGCCATCCCTTCTCCAGGGGATCTTCCCAACCGAGGGATTAGACCCAGGTCTCCTGCATGGCAGGCAGATTCTTTACCAGAGCCACCAGGGGAAGACTTGGAAGGCTTGAGAAGACTTGGAAGGCTATTAAAATAAAAGGCAGAGATGATACATAGAGTATTGATGGAAATGAAGCAAATGGAAAGGTATAGAGTTTTTGGGTAGAGGAATGGGTAGTGGAGTTCAATAAATTGAATTGATAGAATATATGCAAGATGAAGGTATTTCATGTGACTCTTAGAAGACTTCCTGGGCTAATAAGCAAGAACCGTTTGTTCAGAGAAACAAACTATGATTTGTACCTTGGTAGATTGAGCTTATGATGCCAGTGAGTTGTCCACTGGAGCATTTTACAATGCCTAAAATGCCAAAAAAAACCCCACTTCATCTAGATTTGAAGGGAATTTTTAACTTAGATATACAGCTTTGGGAGAAACCTTGGTGTACGTGGTAAGAGAAGATTCCTCTGTGAGAGGCTAGAAGGTTAGGAGCGAATCAGAAAGAAGAACATAAAATAAAGAGTGCCTTCTGCCTACTTTGTTATTATTATTATTTAGATTACAATAATGTGAACCTGTATATACAATTAGAGGGACATATTGTTAAAGGGAAAATGAAAGGAAATGATCGTTTCCGAAGCTCAATTTTGAACAGGTTCATCCTTTGATAAGTGCATTGAAATTTCAGCATGCTTCCCAGGGGGCTCAGTGGTAAAAATCTATCCAGGAGACCAAGGTTTTATCTCTGAGTCAGGAAGATCCCTTGGAGAAGGTTTCCTTGTACTTGTCTGGGAAATCCCATGGACAGAGGAGCCTGGTGGGCTACAGCCCATGGGGTCACAAAGGAATCAGATATGATTTAGCGACTAAACAACAACAATTACATTGCAATTTTGATACGCACTATTGATTTAGGAAAAACATGGAGTCTGGAGTGGATTCAAGTTGTAACTTGAAGCCACAAATATTTGCTGAGTAAGCACTATGTAACATAATCTGGGATAAACACTGGAAACATAAAAGTGATTCAGACAAAGCCTTAGGCCAACGGACACCAGATTGCATGAACGCTGATGTATGATCTTAGATAAGTTTTGTTCTTTGGAATTACAAGTTTTTCTTTCCTTTTTTTTTTTTTTAAATGGCTGGTTCACCCTACTTGCAGAATCTCAGTTCTCCAAACAGGGACTGATCTGTGGGCCCCCGGCAGTGAAGATCTGAAATCCTAACCACTAGGCCACTGGAGGATTCCTGGAGTTACAAGCGATTCTAATTTTGAGGTTATAGCGTTGGTTCATGATCATGCTATATATATTCAGAAAGAATTTCTGGCAACAAGTGTGGCAAAAACATTATGAAGAAAGATGTTTAAGGGCAGGCCCTGCGTGTGGTAATCGAATGAAGAAATTATAGGCTCACAGAATCCCATAGTAGGGAGGCAACAGAGAGGTCTGGCCCAATAAATGTGTGTGTGTGTCTACTAAGACAGAAATTCATTTATGTTCACATATTAGGGCCTTAATGTGTTTCTTTTCTTACTTGCAAAAGTCACCTACTTACTTCAGCAAGGCTAAACTAGTTGGTCTTTCCAACTTAAGTCTCATCTTTCAAAGTGCTGTTTCTTCTTCCTCTCCTTCTGTCTAAATTAGTACTCAACACATATGAGGCAGGCCAGGTATCAAGTCTAGAGGGACATTTTGGACTCCTATCCCTTCCATTCCATCTTCCAGTTTTTCCAGTCTAGGTGAATTGACCTTTCTCTGTGCTACTGTGCTAGTCTGGTATGCCTTATTGTAGGACTGTATAAATTTTATTGTGTTGTATTATTTGTTGCCAATGTCAGATTCTGAATAATTTGAGGCCAAAGAGAATTTTTTTTTTCTTCCATCTGTATATGCCCTGGAACTCAACAGTATTTTTCAGTTCAACCTGAATGCTTCATGTATTCAGCCAACATTTAGTTACATGCTCCATATGAAGCATAAAATAACAAATCACTGGTACTAGATTAATTTATTCTTTATTGAAGGCTTAGAAGGGACCAGATACTGTGCTGGGTGTAAACCAAAATCAAAACAACAACAAAAGTTTTTTGCATGGGTGCTAAATTACTTCAGTCGTGTGTAACTCTTTGCGATCCTCGTGGACTGTAGCCTGCCAGGCTCCTCTGTCCATGAGATTTCCCAGGCAAGAATACTGAAGTGGGTTGCCCTGCCCTCCTCCAAAGGATCTTCCCAACCCAGGGATTGAACCTGAGTGTCCTGCAGCTCTTGCATTGCAGGCAGATTCTTTCCCTCTGAGCCATCAGGGAAGCCCCAACTTACATGCTGACAGTCAGTTAAACAATGTTAAAAAAAATTTGCAATGGTATTGAGGAACTAATTTAAAATTATTCCCTACATCCCCAAATCAAAAAAATATAGGTTGGTTCTTATTTCTTTTGGCAAAATTGGAGTGAGACAAACTTAAGGGTTTCTTCAACTTAGCACTAATGATATGTTGAGCCAGTTGATTCTTTCTTTTGGAGACTGTCCTGTGTCCTGTAGGATGTCTAGCAGCCTACTTGGCCTGTATCACTAGATGTCGATATCATCCCGCTAATTGTGAGAGGCAGAAATGTCTCCTCACATTGCCAAACCTCTGAGGGGAAAAAATTACCTCAAGTTGAGAACCACTGCCTTATATCAACATGAGGAGACTCAACTCCTCAGGGTCCATCTGGCAGAACCACACTGAGGCAGATTAATATTTATTTGCATATTAACTATTTTAGTAGAAAGCATACACATATAAGCACATTAATAAACTTGTGTATGTATACACATTATATATATATGATGTGTATACAACACACAGTATTTTTTCGCTCTTCTTCCAAAAAACTATTGTAGATATTTAGTAAACAAACAATAACCAGTCAGCCTGGTAATGTGCTTTTATGAAGTAATGAAGCTCGAAAGTTGTGTGTTTGTGTGTCTGAACTGGCTCAGTTTAGCACATTCTGTATTGATTTTTATTGAAAGTGGGTTTTATTACTGTACCAGGAAACCCATTGCTTACAGACGAAATTTACCAATGTAACATTAAAATCATCTTCTGTGAGGAGATACACTATAAGAAAAAAATAAATTGGGTGATATGATGGTGATTTGTGGGGAGGACTTCTGATATTAATAGATAAAGTAGTCAGGGAAAGGTTTGAAGTTGAGATTTTTGATCTGAGGTCTAAAGGATAAGAATGAATGCAAAAACCATAGGCAAAAGTAAGTGCTAAGGATCTGAGGTAACAAAAAGCTAAGTAAATTTGAGGAAAAGAAGGGGCGTTTTGTCCAAGTATGGTAACAAAGGGGGAGATTATAAAATGTCATCACTCAACAAGTCCTGTGCCGGTTGGCAGGGATATTTGACTTTCTTTGCATTGTTTAAAATTTTAGGCAACATTTAAATATTACGGTGTTGTATGAAAGCCAAGAGTTCTAGCTTCTCTTGAAAAATTAGATTGTCTGATCCCTTCAGGGTTGTCCTCAGATGTGGAAACTGTCATCTGGAGCTGGATCGAGGCAGTCTCCCTGCACCCTTGTTTTTCGGCACCTTCCACTCGTTGCATATGCTCAGATTCTAAGGCTCAGCCTGTGTTGTCCTATTAATTAACTATTCATATATGTCCCTGTAGGTATGCAGTTTTCATTCTCTTAAGTACCATGATCTGCTTTAAAAAAATGAAAAGATTACTCAGCAGTCTCTGGAAGGATAGATTATAGAGGCAAGCGTGGAAATGGGGAGAATTTTTTAGAGGATGCTGCAGATGGGGATGAAGGCAACTCCCTGGTACCAGGGAGATAGAGAACAGCGGTCTAGGCTCTGTGTGGCAGAGTTTCGGGTGCAGCCCCTGGAGCAGAGGCCCTGAGTGTGATGAGAGAACGGGCTTCTGGACTTGTGTGGGAGAATGGTCCTGAAGGTAGGATTTGAAACAGGCCTCGCGGGTAGACATGAAGGCCCTTGCTGATGGATTTGCCCTGTGTGGAAGCAGCAGTAGTTCGGGAAAGGAAAAAAATATCGTGAATTACCCAACTTTGATTTGGATTTTCTTTGTTTAGTTCCAGATGAAATGTTAGAATTAATTTATGTCAGCGCTAAAAGTATAAGGTGCACTGTATAAAGCAGCAGAATAGACACTTCTGGCTTTGAGTGTGTAGCAGTCATTATTTTCCATCTGGTTCTCTAAACAAGTGTCATATGAAAAGTGTCTTGGTAGCTTGAATGTATGGATTCATGTCTGCACGGTATTTATAAACACACGATGTGAATTCTTGCCCTTTCTAGGATTTTAATGGTTTCACATTAAATGGTAGGTCATTATACTTTTCACTGAGACAGTGAAGGGTGATTAACTCCGTCTGGGTTCAACCAGTGTAATTTTAGAGGCTACAAATATTGTTACAAGTCAGGTTAAGGTTTAAAGGTGAAAGTATAGTGAAGCTTGACTGAATGACTTTTATAGCATGGAGTTAATGTACACAAACAAAGAAGTCTTGTTTTCTTTTCATTATGAGTGCAGAGAACAAACGACTAGCTTGTTATAGAGAGGAAAATGTGAAAATTAGGTTGGTCTACAATAAAAATCTGTGCTGCGTGAACCCATTTAACTCAGTATTTCGAATCGAAAATTCCTTGTAAAGCCCTGTTTAACATTGCTGAGATTCAGAAACTTTAGACCTTGAATTTCTGCCCTTTGTTAAGATAGACTATCCTAACAAATGGCCTCAACAGATTTTGTATCTTTTACATAAAGAAGGAGACTTACCACAATAAATATACTTGCACTCTCCAAGAGGGGAAAATTGCCCTTTTCTCTTCACTGAGTATTATTAATAGACCCAGCTCCCCCAAATGCTTCCATTTCTCTCCATTTCTCTGAGTAAGTACTTTGGGTAATTTGATATAGTCTTTTCCTAGTAAGATTCAAATCTTGGAGACTGGATTTCAGTCAAGGAATGGAGTGTGAAGGCATACGGTTGCTTCTTGTGACCCAGCAATGGGATTAGAAGAGTAAGTCTTCCTTGAAAAACTGTGTTTAGTATCTGCATTGATCTTAAAGGTAGATGAGAAATGAAATCTGATGCTTAAGTGGACTCATTTTGCTTAAATGACCAGATTTTTTTTTTTTTTTTTTGAGTTTACTCATGTGGAACTTAAGGTAAGTGCTGGAAACTATAATATTTGAGACAATAAAAATTCTTATATCTAATAAATTGGCTTCTCTCTTCCCCTTTAATATTCAGCACTATTTTTATTTATAGTTTTTGCTTTGGTTTGAATGTCTTTCAAAATATGACAGGATTTTGTGGGGAAAAACATTTTGACTTAACAGATTTTAGATGTAAACTTTAAAGAATTTCGGGAACATTTTGTTTTTACAGAAGTTGAATAGATTTGTTTGGAGGCCCTGGGCGGGGGAGGGGAAAAACCTCCAAGAATTGAACAATAATGGGCAAAGTAAATAGCTTTCATTTGGGCTAACTGAGCCTTTAAAAAAACAGAGCAGCCTGATCTGACATCATTCAAGTTGTAAAGGTTGGGGTGAGATGAGTAGGTATGGTCCCTGAGGTCAAGGCGGAAATGCAAGGTCAAGGCTTTGCACTTAGCCTTGTGTCAACAGCGTCATGCCCTAATAAGTCTCAGAACTGATTTGATTGGGTTCAGCTACATGTATGGGCTGCCCTCGTGGCAGAATCCACCTGCAGTGTAAGAGACCTGGGTTCGATCCCTGGGTTGGGAAGATCCCCTGGAGGAGGGCATGGCAACCCACTCCAGTATTCTTGCCTGGAGAATTCCCATGGACAGAGGATCCTGGTGGGCTACAGTCCATGGGGTCACAAAGAGTCAGACACGACTGAGTGACTAAGCGCATATATATACAGCTACATATATAAATATATTATGCACTTTCCTGAACTTAAAGAAACATGAAGGCCTTATGCCTTTGTATTCCTGCCTAAATGATGCAAATTCAAAGAACTTATACCTATGAGGGGAAGAAAGTCTTAAAGACTGGTTTACTCAGGATTAAAGTATGCTTGGTAACATTGATTTTTCTTATAAATGGTGTGTGTATATTCTGTGCACATACTTCTTAAAATTAATCTTTGCACACACACATGTTGTTTTGAAACATGCCTAATTCAAGGGCATAAATTAATTAACTTGATTGTCTTTGAATTCAGTCCTCCTGTAGTCAGAAAAAATTTCCTGATGACATCAGTGGTTTTAAATTTGGTTAGGTTCTATAACGGTGGAGATTAGCAGAGGAGAATTGAGAAAGTCCCAGCACAATGTAATGAAACACTTAGATAAAATATCATTTAGCTTTTCTGCTACTCCATGCAGACTGAATACATGTGCTGAATACACTGAATCCATGTGGTACAAGCCAGTCTTGGTGTGTTCTTTGGTCCTTACTGCTGCTTTTGTTTTGGAAAGATGGAAGAATCTGATTTGTTTCAGAGCTTTGCTTGAACAGGGCTTTGTGTTGCTCTGTCAAACACTGGATATACAAGAGATGCTTGAACTTCTTAGATGTCTTCTGGTCTGAGATCAATTTGTGATCACATTATATTTCTAAACCTTGATTGAGACCACATGAGTCTCTTGTGCTTGCCATCTTGACTTTAATATTTTAGGCAGACTTCACACAGGATACAATTCCAAGGGTCTGTGTCATCTATTGAAAAGTGGCCCTGGAGTTGCAGAGCTTTTCCCGGCTAGTCATCATAAACTGATTGATTCACACTGTTTTGAGAAGTAAGCAGATGTATTATGTCATATGAGCAGAAATCCAGGAGACATAAGCTGCTCACAGAGGCCAGAAAGCATTGTGTTCTTTCTGCCTCTCAATTCTGCCATGTACGTGGTTCACTTGAAATTGCCTTCACCTGAGACATGCTGGCAAGGAGTGGATACTTGAATGACTGTAGGGCCATTGGGAAAAAGTATGCTCACTATGTTCTTTGTTAAATAAACATATTCTATCTTGTACCCATTAATAGAAGCCACTGTCCCAGAGCAATCCATCATCATGTTCCAATCTGGACAGTCTTCTCTGTAAGCCTACTGAGCAGTTTTCATTTTTAATTTCAGCCATCATTTTAGTCATAATTTTAATCTACACAAAATGTTTAATTTTTTTCTGATTATCCCTTTTTCATAGCATTCTTTTCTTGTTTTGTAGATGCAATATCTTCCTGAACATTTCTGACATTATTTGGCAATAAGAATTTCTTCTTCTTCTCCCAACCTAGTTTCTTTATGTGATGCTTGAGTTACCTTGGGCTTCCCTCATAGCTCAGTTGGTAAAGAATCCACCTGCAATGCGGGAGACCTGGGTTCGATCCCTGGGTTGGGAAGATCCCCTGGAGAAGGGAAAGGTTACCCACTCCAGTATTCTGGCCTGGAGAATTCACAAAGAGTTGGACACGATTGTTCCCTTAATTTTCTCTGGGATCAAATTTTAATCTCTTAATTTTGGCTCTAGCTTCTCATTCTGCAGCTTTTTTGCATGTCCAGTCATCCTTCCAATAGAAAGAAGGACTATGTAATTAATAAAAGTCTCTGAGTTACAACTGATTCTCACTCGGAAATCTCCCTAGGAGTTCTGTGTGAGGTAAACAGAAGTGAGACTTTCCTTGAGGGGGATCAGCAAGAAGCCAGCTGTCAGACTATAGGATCACTCAAATTAGAGAGTGAGGATTATGCACGGTTTCACCTGGCAGGTTGTTCGGTTTCACTGGGAAAGGGTCAGCTATTTTTGCTGGAGGTAAATACCAGCTGCCTGATGTTTTTGTACTTGGAAAGAAGGGGGTGACAAGTGAGAGAGCTGCCCTTACACAGACCCTTAATTTAATTCCCGTATCTTTAGCTCCTTTTCACACCCATCTTCCATAGTAGCTGTAGGATGAATCTTCATTTCCAAAGGCTGCTTCTTCAGACAGGCTGCCTCTTCTACATTTTTCAGAGCCTCCTCACAGCAGATTCTAAGCTACAAATCTCTATTTAATTCCTAACACATTCCCACTCTTTCTTTTTCCAGCAGAAACATATGAGTATCTCTTGTTTATTGACGATTGCCATTTCTCTGCCCCAACTCAGAACTTCTGTGTCAGGGACTTTAGAAAGAGTGGAAGCCATTGTGTGTGCATGATTATGCATCTTAATCAGTTACTACTACTTTGCATAATATAATGCATAATTAGATTTTTAATGTAAGTTATTACTTATAATAATAACTTGGTAGAATATAGTAATAATATTTCCACAGTGCTTTATTAGACACCTAAATGGAACCAGTGCAAACTTCTTTCTATTACAAAGTGTATTTATTTTAACTGTGTGTGCAGTAGTTTATATTTACCATTTTATTTTATCAAGCTTACTTAATCAGATTAATTAATAAACAACTAAATCCAGGGTAATTTCTTTTGCTGTTCTTTCATCCATTCAGCAAATATCTATGGAACTCTGTGAAGTGCTAGTTACTGTGAATTACCTGAAATATACTTTCTTTAGTTTTATGTAAACAATTTGACTTTTAATAAAGCCTAACTAAAGGAAAAGAATTGACAGTGAGGTTTGAAAAAGAATGTGAATACCTTCTTCATTCTAGGGTGAGCTAAATTGAAATTTGGAAGGGGATAGGAGATGTTTAGCTTTTTGTTTATGATTTCTCCTGTGCCACATACAGTACTAATAAGTAATAGCCATTCATAAGTTATATTGAAAATGAATGCAATCCCATTGCTTTGTTATTGGTTACATGTTAGTGATACTGCAGTGAATTCATGTTCATCTTTTCTTATGACTAGCTTAAAAAGAATACGGACTTATTTATCAGAAAACTGACTCAGATTCATTTGTGTGTGGGGTGGTAAACTTTCAGTGAATTCTTCTACTTTTCTCTTGTTTAAAAGCTGGAGGAAATACACAATATATAAAATTCTGAAATATTACTGGAAAAATGGTTTCTTCATAGATTCTTATGCATACAAATGAGTGAAACGGCACACTGCCAATCAACAATGATTGAAAGAGTATTAACCAAAGAGAAAACTAGTGTGTTAGGAAAAAAAATTCTAGCATATTAAGTATTTTATAAGGAAACTTTTTTTTTTAAGTACTGTTAGTTTTAAAAAGAAAAAATTCAGAGTTGACAGGCAATTTCTTCTTTCTTTCTTTTTCTTCCCTGCAGTGACTATGGCTATCATTAAACACCATTGAGGTATAAAAATGTTTAACCAAAAGGCGAATACTTTGTTTTTATACCCATTACGCATTAACTTTTATTTTGCCTTTTTATAATGGTCTTTAGGCATCTACTAAATTATTTATTACATCCAATTATGTGTATACAATCTGAAAGTGCAATTTTTTTTCTGTAGATTTGTTTTTAGTAAATTAGTGAATAATCCACAGTGACAATTAATTTATACAACAGAGGGTGAACCTGGGCTGCTGTTTTCTGTTTCCATACCTCTTAAGGCAGCTAAAGGGCTTCTCTGGTGGCTCAGCAGAAAAGAATCTGCCTGCAATGCAGGAGATGCAGGAGACAAGCATTCGATCCCTGGGTTGGGAAGATCCTCTGGAAGAAGGCATGGCAACTCAATCCAGTATCTTGCCTGAAGAGACCCATGGACAGAGAAGCCTGGTGGGCTACAGTCCATAGGGTCACAAAGAGTTCGACATGACTGAAGGCCCTTAGCATGCATGCAGACATTGTATTCTTCATAACACAAGATATATGCTAAATGATCTTTCCCTACCATTGTCTTTCCAAAGGACCATAACTTAGCTATTATTCACCTATTATGTATTTCCATAATTTTCTTTGAAAAGTAATTGCTTGACAATTTTGATGACATAGAATGACCAGCTTTAAAACTTTAAAAGATACAGACAAGAAGAATAGACCTTGTGACAATCACAAAATAGAAGTTTTTAGGTGAATCAATTCAATGATAGATATAATGTACCAAGGGATATAGTTTAAAATAGGTCATTCAAAATCTTAATTTGCATAAAATTTTTTTTTCTTTCTGAAATATGTCTATGGTTCTCTTGAACCCAGTTATGTTTCATGCTTCCAGCAGGTGGAGATAAAAGGTTTCTAGGAATGAAGCTAGTAATCTGGTATGTCCAATGGGGAACATGTTAGACCACAAAAATGCAAGAGTGGAAAATTACGTTGTGGAAAAGTCAGAGCAGGCATCATTCTTTTCCTATCTTCACAGTTCTTTTGGTTTCAATTGTAGCTAATTAAAATGAATGTCACCCCAAAGTGGGCCAGATAGAAGAGTCTGCCAGTCTTGTGAGGTGAACACATTTTCCTTCATAAAAAGTTTCCTTTTAGTTCCTAGCTCTTTTTAATTGACATGAAAACTCTGACAAAAAGACAACTTGGAAACAAATCACAAATGTATGAGAAAAATACACTGGCAGCAAGACTTCAAATTTCACTCTCAAGAGGACATAACATTTGTACAGTTAGTTCTTCACATCTTTACAACTCTTCCCCAGATCTATTTCAGTATCCTTGATGCTGAAGAAGACTTTGGAACATGTAGTTACTGGCCAGATGTTACTAAAAGTATATGCAGGATTTCCCTGGCAGTTCAGTGGTTAAGACTCCATTGCAGTGGGCATATGATTGATCCATGGTCAGGAAAGTTTCCATATGCCACACTGCATGGTAAGAAAAAATGATAATTAAAAGGTCCCCAGTACCTCTTGCACTGTTGGTGGGGATGTCAATTGATACAGCCACTATGGAAGACAGTATGGAGATTCCTTAAAAACTAGGAATAAAGCCACCATAAGACCCAGCAATCCCACTCCTAGGCATATACCCTGAGGAACCCAAAATTGAAAACGACACATGTATCCTGTTGTTCATTGCAACACTATTGACAATAGCTAGAACATGGAAGCAACCTAAATGTCCTTAGACAGATGAATGGATAAAGAAGTTGTCATTTGAGTCAGTTCTAATGAGGTAGATGAACCTAGAGTCTATTATACAGAGTGAAGTAAATGAGAAAGAGAAAGACAAATATTGATGGCCATCTGGTGCCATCACTTCATGGCAAATAGATGGGGAAACAGTGACAGACTTTCTTTTTTTGGGCTCCAGAATCACTGCAGATGGTGACTGCAGCCATGAAATTAAAAGACACTTGCTCCTTGGAAGAAAAGTTATGACCAACCTAGATAGCATATTGAAAAGCAGAGACATTACTTTGCCAACAAAGGTCTGTCTAGTCAAAGCTATGGCTTTTCCAGTGATCATGTATGGATGTGAGAGTTGGACTATAAAGAAAACTGAGCACTGAAGCATTGATGCTTTTGAACTATGGTGTTGGAGAAGACTCTTGAGAATCCCTTGGACTGCAAGGAGATCCAACCAGTCCCTCCTAAAGGAAATCGGTCCTGAATATTCATTGGAAGGACTGATGCTGAAGCTGAAACTCCAATACTTTGGTCACCTGATGGGAAGAACTGACTCATTTGAAAAGACCCTGATGCTGGGAAAGATTGAGGGCAGGAGAAGGGGATGACAGAGGATGAGATGGTTAGATGGCATCACTGACTCAAGTGACACAAGTTTGAGTAAACTCTGGGAGTTGGCGATAGACAGGGAAGCCTGGTGCGCTGCAGTACATGGGCTCACAAAGAGTCAGACAAGACTGAGCGACTGAACTGAACTAAATGCATATATGTGGAATCTAGAAAGATGTACTGAAGAATTTATTTGTAGGGCAGCAATGGAGAAGCAGACATAGAGAACAGACATGGATATGGGGAGAGGGGAGGAGAGGGTGAGATGTATAGAGAGAGTAACATGGAAACTTACATTACCGTATGTAAAATGATAGCCAATGGGAATTTGATGTATGTCTCAGAAAACTCAAACAGGGGCTCAGTATCAACCTAGAGGGGTGGGATGGGGAGGGACATGGGAGGAAGTTTCAAGAGGGAGGGCATATATGTATGCCTATGGCTGATTCATGTTGAGGTTTGACAGAAAACAAAATTCTGTAAAGCAATTATCCTTTAATTAAAAAATTAATTAAAAAATAAAATAAGAATACATGCAGAGTGTATATAAAAAAGTGTGAATTCATTGTTATCTTGTTCACCAATTATTTATTAATATCTTTGGATACAGTTATGGATATCTTAAAATTCTGTAGCATCTTTATTAGCATGACTTTTGCCTCAAGGATGTTTTCAAAAGGTCCCACCTACTTCTCAGAAAACAAACATCCAGACAACGGGAGACTTGCTAGTCTACCTGAGAGGTCACAGGATTTATTACCAGGTTGTTAATTTTTTCATTTATTTTCAACCATTATTACCAGGTTGTTGTTTTTTCATTTTTTGACCTATATTTTATTGCCAGTATAATTCTGTGCAGAGTAAGAGTTAGCCCTCCATAATCTGCCATTGTTTTATTGATTTTATTGACGTTTTATAAAGGTACGGTACAGTTGCTTTTTCTTATGGTCTAGATAGCTCCACAAAAATGTCTAGAAAATCTGTCTATCCATCTCTATGCATGTTAAATATTTCTGATTTTCTTCCTTTTTTTTTCCCCCTTCTCATCCTGTGTTTGCAGCAAGGAACAGAAAAGAAAGCAGCTTTTTCCTCCCAAACACTCAGAGTACTTTGTCAGGTTTTGAGGGAAGAGGTTAACATTCTGAAACACTGCTGTGTTTTATTGCCAGTAAATGTTTTTACTCACCAGTGAAAAGTTTGTAAATAGGCACTGTTTAAGAAAAGAAAGAGATAATACGTACTCAGACTTTTCCCTTCAAATTCTCTATAACTAAGAAAATGCACTGGTGATCTCAGCCCTTCTGAACAATAGTTGGGATCACAAAACCGCTACTCATCATACAGCCTGCCTGGCATAATTAGCGGCGTTGACTCAAAGGAGACTAAAGGGTGTTTAGAATTGAGGGAAAAGCTTCCCTACCCGCCCTTATCCTCGGTTATTCAGAACTAAGACTGCACATAACCCAAAAGGCCAGGGTTGTGGCTGAACAAGTAGTTGCATTCTATACCTGTTCTTCAGATGAAATGTTTTCTCTGATGTGCCATTTGGAGGACAGCCCATTAAAAGCCTAAAAGAACAGTAGAGTTTGTGCACCAGACGCATGGTTGGGGAACAGTTTCTGTTCATTCAGTTAAAGGCAAGTCGTGCTGAACCATCACTATTGCCTGCGTTTGATCAGCTCAGGACACATGAATGGCTGTCACTGAAGACGTCTGGCTGGGTGAATAGTGTATATTACAAAGAGATTTGATAGGCAGGATTTGGCCAGCATGGTTGACTGGTTAGCACCCACAACTCAGAAGGACTAGGTTTTATTCTTTCTATTCTCACTGAATGCTACCATGGAAGTATAACCTATGCTGATAGTAATTGCTGGCAACTCAAGCATGTTTAAATATACATTAACTCTTTCTTTCCACTATGGTAATTAAGGACTGCTCCAGAACACCAGGGCTTCCTTAGTGGCTCACATGGTAAACAATCTGCCTGCAATGCAGGAAACCCAGGTTCTATCCCTGGGTCGGGAAGATCCCCTCGAGAAGGGAATGACAACCCACTCCAGTATTCTTGCCTGGAGAATCCCATAGACAAAGGAGCCTGGCAGGCTACAGTCCATGGAGTTGCAAAGAATCAGACACGACTGAGTGAGTAACACACATAACAGAACACCAAATGGTAGTTGGTGACTTAAAATGCTCTTTCTAGAGTCCTCTTGTTAAGATAGCCATCTTTTCCCTTTTGACTGAAGGCCACAGTGTGATCTGCGTTCTCATTTTCTTGGACCTGAATGTGAACTCTGTCTCTGATTACCCTCTTCAGGCTCCTGGCTTTGGAGAAGATGGCATGTCATAAGCTTTATTCTTTTCTTTCAACAACTTTTCTGCTGATGTCTTACTTGATGATTAACTCCATGTTACCCACTCACGGTTCAGACTTGGACTTTCTGCTGAATCTTCTTCTTTTCCTTGTTGGGGTTTTCACTGTTTATATCACTTGAATCTTAACTCTGTTGAGCTGGTATTTGGATAGGATAGAATTGCCGCAAATGCTTGGCAGTGCAAGTTTCCCAGGCTTCCTTTGAAATCCCACCTTTGTTGCTGTCTGCAGATCTTCTTTTGATTACTCCATGTAAACACTAATTTGTCATAATAATAACAAACAAAGCAAACCAGACAAGAAAAACCCTTAAATATATCAAAAATAGTTGCCTGGATATTTGGCAATTTTGATTGTTACCACTGGGCGAATACTGGCATCTAGTAAGTCAAGGCCAAGAATGCTGCTTAACACCCTATAATACACAGGAGAGCGCTTCACGGCAGAGGGTGATACCACTCAGAATGTCAATTTGAGACAATTTACGAACCCCCTGGTATTAGGCAAAATTATTTTTCTTCCCCATCAAGTCTTTACACCTTTAAAACATTGCCTTCTCTCCAATACTACCACTTCCTTTCAGTTTTTTCGGACCTCAAAGTGGTATAGTTACCTGCATAGTCTAATCTGCTATAGAGCCGGTATGATTGGCCCATCTTTCCTCATCTTCACTCAACTAGAACACAGTCTAATGGGAAGAATACTTCTGGAGCGGGGAATAAAGAGTGATGCTTTCATTGTGTTCACTCTGCCAGGATATCTGAGAGCTGAAGGCGAGTAAGAAGGTACAGGATAGTCCTGGACAGAGGAAGACAAATACATATATGATTCACGTATGTGTGGAATCGAAAAAAGCCCAACTGGGCTTCTGTGGTGGCTCAGTAGTAAAGAATCCGCCTGCCAATGCAGGAGACATGGGTTTGATCCCTGATCTGGGAAGATCCTCATGCCACAGAGCAACTAAGCCCATGTGCCACAACTGTTGAGCCTGTGCTTGTGTTCTAGAGCCTGGGAAGTGCAACTCCTGAAGCCCAAGTGCCCTAAGAGCGTGTGCTCTGCAACCAGAGAAGCCATGGCAATGAGTACCCCACGCCACACAGCTAGAGAGTAGCCACCACTCTCCACAACTAGAAAAAGTCCTGTGCAGCAACAGAGCCCCAGCACAGCCAAAAATAAATAAAATTAAATGTATATGTAAGTAAGTAAGTAAATGTCTAAAAGAGCCCAACTTTAGACACAGAGACTAGAATGGCCATTATCAGGGGCTGAGGGTGAGGAATCAGGGAGATATTGTTTAAGGAAACAGCCTTGCAGTTAGTAGACGAATACTTCTGGAGGTCAGTGTACAGCATAGTTACTATAGTCAACAGTACTATAGCGTAGACTTCAAAGATGCTGGGAGACAAGATCTTAATTGTCCTCACCTCAGGAAAGATAATTATGTGACATGATGAAGGTGTTAGCTAATACTGCAATAGTAATCATAATTGCAATACATGAGTCAATCAAATCAACACATTACACACCTTAAACTTACACTATATGTCAATTACAACTCAACTAACAAAACGATGTTCTGGAAGGCACCAGAAGAGTTTTATACCTTTTTAGTTTCATTTACAGGTAATACTTTCCTCATATAATTACTTACCGATCTTTTGTCAGTATACTTTTCACATCATTCATTGTGAACTTGATGTGTATTGAAACCGTTTCTTGACTTGCTTCTCTTCCTCTGGCCTTCTTTTCCCTCATCTACCTTCTGAAGCATGGCAGCTGTGATTTGGGGAAGGTGAAGTTAGCACTCACTTCTGATTTTCTTAATCTTATGTATCAGCCTTGAATAATGTAAGAAGCCCAGGCTCTAGAGTCAGAGCCTCAACTCACATTCCTGGTATCTTCCAGCCTCAGTTCCCCTCTGTAATATCATCACTGACATCATTATCCCAGTCTACTCATTAACACAGTGTTTGGCACAAAGCTTTGATAACTTATTTCTATATTTTTCTTTATTAACATTTTTTTCAGTTATAGATTGAGAGCATGAACAAATAGCAGGCTAACTGTATGTTTGTTTGTGTATTTCCCCGTATTGAGGTTTGCCACCCAGATTACAACTGCTTTGAGCCAATTGCCCTTAACGTTTTCTCCTTTAAAGCCTGCCTTTCTACTTTCAATAGAATTCCTGGTGTCACTGTACCCATATCCCTACGCGAACTGCCTCCAATTTAACCCAAGACAGTATCCACTTCTCAATTACTTAAATATCCAAATATTTATCTTAGTAGTTGAGATTGGTCACACGTCTTTCCCGCTTTTCCCTCATATGTATGTTCCTTTCTGTTCAAGATTTGCGTATTTTTGCTTAACTTTTGTAATTTTCCTATATTACTTTTTTTCGATGCTGAGTATGACTGGCTCACAGAAAAAGTGACTACTTTATGAGTTCTGATAGACTATTTTACCTTTTTATTAAATTTGAGAATTTGAATCTTGTGGCAATTTGAATTAAAATGCTTTTTTGATTAGCATTAGTATCAGATGTCCTGACCTGTGGGATTGAGAAATGGATTCTATAACTGTCTGCCAGGGTTCTTTGTGTTTAAATTTGAGCAACTAATGGGGAAAGATAGTATAAGTGGTAATTTAATTCAAAATCACTTCTTTTTTCCCTTTAGGAAATTGGTTTATGCATGCATGTATGGGGGATAAGGTGGAAAGAAAAGGGTCTGTAAATTTGTTCTTTTAGTTTCTATCTTTTCATTTCAAATTTCCTTTTGTCAGTTATTTAATTCTGATAACTGTGATTAGCATTTTGAAACCTTTTAAAGTGCCCTCATTGTTTTTCTTGTCTAAAAATGTAAAAACCACAAAAAGACAGCTATTGCATATCACACTTGGAATTTGTAATAGAAATGCTTAACTTTCATGTAAAGATTTTCAAGTCAGCATCTGTGATGTTTCCATAATTTTAAGGTATGACTTTTTAAAGAAAAAACTCAATTTTTAATTTAGTTATTATCATTTTAATGTATAGAAGTATGTTTGATTATAGGTGTTTATAATGATACAAAAGTGCTCTGTATTGACAGCCCTAGGCAGCTGGGGCAAAGGGGTTGTTCTTTGAGTATAGAGTCTCAGTTTTGCCAGATGAAAAAGTTCTGGAGATCTGTTTCAGAAAGTGTGAATATACTTAGCACTATTTCAGTGTACCCTTAGAAATGGTTAAGAGCATAAATTTTATGTTATGTGTTTTCACCACAGTTGAAAGAGGAAAGCTCAGTATTTAATCTAGATGTGCATGTTTTTGTTGCAATGACATTGCTCAGTGAGTTTTGTATAGTAGAAGTGGGACATGTCTTTCTTGTTTAAAGATGTTGTCATTTAAGAGGGAGCTGGTAATAAGACCTACCTCGTGATTGTTGAGAGATTTAAATGAGATAATTTGTGTGAGGTGCTTACTGTAGTCTCTAACTCTTTCTAAATGTGAAACCACTTCCATTATGTAGAGTACAATAAAATGAACTGCAATGTACTATAATTTATTTAATTATATAGGATGGCATAATGATTAAGTGCAGAAACTCAGTGCCTAATTACAAGCTATGTGAGCTTGGGAAATTTGAATTCCTTAAACTTTTTGTGCTCATGAGCTTTCTCCTTTCTTTAGTGGATAAAGCAATATCTATTTCATATGGTTGATGAAAGGATTAAATAAGTTAATGCATTTAACACATATACTATGTTTTATGTAAGTGTCATTATTGTCTTACTTTGATGATTTAGAAGGTAATGATAGCCTGGATGTTAGTGGTTTAGAGTTATAAAGTAATACATATTTTAAACTCACTAATTATTCTCAATTATTATTTCTTTTTATTTAATATTATCTCTCTTGATGGATCATTTTAAAGCTGTATCTACCAGGGGTGTAATCTTTACACATTCCCATGGATTTTGAGGTGTTTTGAGGTGATTTATAGAATTACAAATAACTAGGCAGCACTGGGCAAAAAACCTAAGAAACTAAGTTCTGTTGAAGGAGGAAAGTTTTTACTGCATATCTTTCAGCCAGTTCCAGATGCTATGAAGTCGTGGTCACTGTTGCATGTTTTGTTTGTTTAAAATAAATATCAGGCTTCAGAGAAACAGAGTTTATTATACATGCAAAAGCTGTGGTGAAGGTATTTAAGATATTGAAGTTTTCAATATAAGTATGTTCCTTTATTGGAAAAGAATGCTTTATTAATTTTGGGGTCCTTTTAGAGTTTTTTGCGTGGCTTCAAAAAAGTAGTTGGTGCCTCCTAAAGTTTTCACATTGCATGGCATTTTGACATGGTGCCAGGCATAGATGAAAATATGTAAGTTCTTTGTGCCCATGCTATCTGGGTGTGTGTGTGTGGCGGGGCAGGAGGTGGTGATTAAATCCTCACCCTGTGTCCAGACGTCTCACATCCTGCTTAGTCTTAGGAAGGCAGGTCGCTTTCATATAATTACAGTTTTGGGCTAATATGCCCCTTTGAACATGTTGAATTCTTACTTAATGTATTGATTTTTAAACATAATTATAACGTGAACTTAATTTGGTATATGTGTTTGGACCATGTGCTTCTCCTTGGCAAATGCTTCCTTAAATTATATGCTTGTGCGTGTATTAAAGTGTAGGAAATTATTGTTTTACTTGTAACATGCTCAAGGTGCATTTTAATAAATATAAAGGAATACCCTGAGGCAGGGGAACAGTGAGATCAAAAGCTTACTGTATTTTAGAAGCTAGTTTTATTAAGGTTGATTATTAATTTAAGGATTTATTTTTGGTGAGTATAATGGTTGGGAAGGGTATGAGCCTAAGTAGATGTTTTGGGTGTGTGTGTGTGTGTATGTGGGTGTGTGTGTATGTGTGCATTTTCTTTCTTTTTGCCTATATCCTGTCTTATCCCACTTTCCCCCCCACCTTTTTGTTTATTATTCTAGAGAGCTCTCATAGCATTTTTTAAAACAGCAAAGGCCCAGAGTAGTGGGTGGGGACGTGGGGGAGAAGATTTCAGTCAAAGAACATGTGTTGTTTTAACTCTTTGGTTAGTAAAGTGAGTTGAAAGCCACATAAATAAAAGGGTTTCAACAAAACAGTCATCAATTTACAGGATCCTGATCCTCCCCCAAATCTCTGTGATGCTTAGGATAAATGTAAGAGGAGATCTTACTTAGTGATACTTTATCAGAATCTGATCTACATTGCTGAGGAGAGAGAAATCTTTTTAACAGTTGCCTTTAAGGAACTGTGAATTTCAACAATTATTCAGCCCATTGCTTTCAGCACCTTTTGTTGGCTTATTAGTGTGTAGAACAGCAGGGTTGAACCAGGAGAAAGAGCCTGTGCATTTTAATTAGCTCCAAAGACAGGGTGAGATAAAAGCCAGGATTTTTGCCTCATTTTCATTTCGCATGGGCTGATTAAGGATGCTATTGTAGGCTGAGCTGGCTTGACCTAATCTCAGTGACCACCCATTTATGGAAAGGGAACGGCAAAAACTTGCTCCAGTTTTCTGAATGGGATTAGGAAAGCACTAATTAGCAAACCCTGAAAGCCATGAGGCGTGGATAGGAACACAGCACCCATCCTTAAGAAACAAATGCAGTCTGGGGAAACATTCACCAATTGAACCAATTAACGCTTGCATATATTAGGCACTTGGTGATGTGTTTTCCGTTTTTAATTACTTAACCATGAATAAGAGCCTGATGTTCCTCAAGCTGTACTTGTTGATTAAATAAATACTTCTGGCCTGAAGAGAGATGTCAAAACTTGAAGGGTACTAATGCTGATAAAGAGGCCTGTAAATAGTTGAAGAATAGATTTGAGCTGAATGTGACCTCGCCAGAAGGGAAGTGGCTGAGACTACAATCTGCAGAAATTTAAAGTTAACTCTTTCTGCTAAAGTACAGTCAGACTTTAATTATTGATAGGGAAAACCAGTCTACTTGGGGGTCACTGGCTCTTTCCTTCTCTTTGACCTACTTTGAAGACTGCAGAATATTATAGAAAGGACATAGTCCTAGGAGTCAACAAAACTAGACCTGGGTGAAAATCCCTTTGCAGTTTACTAGTGTAGAACATGGAGAAGGCAATGGCAACCCACTCCAGTACTCTTGCCTGGAAAATCCCATGGACGGAGGAGCCTGGTAGGCTGCAGTCCATGCAGTCCATGGGGTCGCGAATAGTCAGACACGACTGAGCGACTTCACTTTCACTTTTCACTTTCATGCATTGGAGAAGGAAATGGCAACCCACTCTAGTGTTCTTGCCTGGAGAATCCCAGGGACAGGGGAGCCTGATGGCCTGCTGTCTGTGGGGTCGCACAGAGTTGGACACGACTGAAGCGACTTAGCAGCAGCAGCAACAGCAGCAGTGTAGAACATTAGGAAGGTAATTCTCATCTTTGAGTTTCATTACCTTCAAAATGAAAATAAAAATATCTATTTTATAAAATTGTTTTTAGCCATGGTATAATACATGTAATGTTGTGGGTGGTAGCTGGTTTCAATAAGGACCCCTGAAGTGGCTGTTGGCGTTGCTGATTATTATTGTCATTATCATTTCTGAGCATTTCAAACAAATATAACGTAGCATATTTGGAAGAAGTGAAAACTGAAGGTACTTTGTCTAGAACCTTTGATCCAGAAAAGACAGGTCTAGGGTTATTTGGTTGAAATGAGATTGGGAGTTTCATATGGATTTATTTCACTTATCGATTCCTTTGCCCCTACTTTGGTTGACTGAATTGGCCACTAGATGGAAACATGTATTTTTATTGGTTTTGTATCTTTAAATAGTTTTTTTATAAATAGATATGAGTATCTAAAATCAAAATATCAGATTTAGTCGGTATAATTGATAATTTTTGAATCTGTAGAACTAGACTGAGACTCCTATACAGAAAATGACAATAAAAATAACTCCAGGTTCCCTAAACACAGATAGATGTGGGACTTGTGTGTGTGCAAATTATGTGCAATATTTTTGTAATGTTTAAGTGGCATTTCCTCCTAGTTTAGATGGCTCTATTATAATTATTTTTATTCATTTATATAGATTAAAACAACTTACTGTAAAATATTAAAAAATTATATGACTTAAATACATTCTTAGCCTAGAGGGACTGACTACACTTTCAGTAAGGTTCTAAGTGAACATAAGTATTAGTTTGAACAGTTTTGCATATATATGTTACTGATCAGGACTTAAGCCTCCAGATGTGTGATGCCAATTTTGTGATAATTTTTTCTAAATATATCAGGAAGATTTTCATTTTCTCATGATTAGTTTCTCTTATGCTTTCATTTATTTCTTTCCAGTGTATCTTAGAATTTTCTTTAAACCATTAATGGGCTGCTTGAGATCCGCTGCTAGATTCTCTGATTCAAATAAGAAAAAATAAGAATTTCTGTTCTTTTTTTCAAGGAGCTTATAGTCTAGTTTGAGTGAAAAAAATAGAAATAGTTAAATAATACATGCAATTCATTATTCTAGAGGACAAAGAAATGATTCAAAACTGTAGGAAGAAGTCATTTCATGCTGGAGTAGGCACTTTAGTGGTATATCTTGATGAAGAGTGAAGAGAATGGCAATGGGAAGGAAAAGGGGGATTTTAGGAAGAGGGAAGTATGTGAATAAAGAACAAAGCATGTTTGCATGTCAGTGAGTAATTTGACTTTTTAAGATAGGAAGGGAATCATGGGAATTGGGGTTTACAAATGTAGATTGAGTTCAGGTTGGGGAACCTTTTAACTGACTGGGCTAAGTGCTGTGGAATGTATCCTATAGACAATTGAGAACATTCAGCTTAAATAGCCATAGTTACTTTGGAAGAGGAAAGGAATAGTTTATACCAATTTCTTTGTCTTAAAATTCTAGTTGCATCCCATTTTGAAATTGCTGGAAGAAATTTAAGGGAAAAAGGGAATTTGATGTTAGGCAAAGTTCAGATTTTCACTGTTAAACTGTAACAGGGCTATTTCTTAGATTTGCTATAATTCACAAAATGTACAAGATAACCATATATTGTGGTCTTAAAGAAAATTTTAGAGAAAATTTATGTGTTCTTGTTGTCTTTGGCAAAGGATTACCCTGTGCACTTTGATTTCTGGCTCATTTTTATTTCTCTTCCATTGTGTGAATGGATTCTTTCTTGGTCATGTTAAGTGAAGGAAGGACTCTGAAACTTACAGCTGTATGTTAAGAAAAATGCATAGAATCAGTTAGTTGATGAAAATATAGAATCAGTGTAGGATTTGGGTAGAACTAAAATTGGGCACATGCTGATATGAAGAGGAAAGACAGAGTGACCCTGAGTTTGGTTTCGGGGAAACATGAAGGTAGAGATCATGCTGTCATGTAAGCTGAGTCAAGGAAAAGTAGGCGGCATGAAAATCCTGGTAGAAAGAAGACTGGAATCCTGAGGGATCTGGCAGTCAGGATTATGTCTTCAGGTTCCTGATCATCTAGGCACAGGGTCTCTTAGGCAGAGTGGAAGCAGCCTTAGGTCAGGCTCCAGACAGCTGTGGGCACTAATTCTAATGAGACTGTGTCATTGAGGGGTTCTGTCCCCTCCTTTTCTTCTATCTTCAGGTGAGTCCTTATGTCTCCATTTTGAGGTTCAGGGCAACACAGTTCAAATTGCATAGTTTAGGATATGGTGTGCTTAGTTGTTGTCTCGTGTCCGTCTCTTTGCGACCCCATGGACTGTAGCCCACTAGGCTCCTTTGTCCTTGGAGATTCTCCAGGCAAGGATACTGGAGTGGGTTGCCATGCCCTCCTCCAGGGGATCTTCCCAACCCAGGGATCGAACCCAGGTCTTCCACATTGTGGGCTGATTCTTTACCGTCTGAGCTAGCAGGGAAGCCCTAGTTTAGGATGGAGACCCATTATTTAACGGCTGTTGTTTCTCAGTACTCTTAGCTCTTTATTTTTCTTTTTTTTCCTTTGTTTAAACTTTTTATTTGATGTTGAAGTTCTTTAGTGTCTGAGCCTCCAAGGAAGCCATATTGGAATATAGCTATCAACAATGTTGTGACAGTTTCAGGTGAGGAGCGAAGGGACTCAGTCATGCGTGTACGTGTATCCTTTCTCCCTCAAGCTCCCCTTCTAATCAGGCTGCTACATAACATTGAGTAGAGTTCCATGGGCTGTACAGTAAGTCCTTGTTGGAATACCCTTAGCTCTTGATTTTCAGATCCTGCATCTTGCTGGAGCAATTCTTTTTTTGTTTTTTTCAGATCCTGGACTTTTATTAGGAAACTAGCCTCTTATAATTTAATTAAAAAATTACTATTGGAATAGAATTGCTTTACAATATTGTGTAGTTTCTGCTGTACAACAACGTGAATAAGCTCTATGTATACATTTATCCCCTCCCTCTGGGGCCTCCCTTCCATTCCCCCTTGCCCCCATCCCACCCCTCTAGGTCTGGGGCAGTTCTAATGTGTTTATTACAGTGAGTCTGGTCTTCTATGTAGGACTTATGTCATCCCCTAGTATGAAGAACCAGTTCTGATCAAACTTTGAATTAAAAAAACACAAAAATAACAAAACAGAAGAATAAAAGTAGGCAGACTTGTATGCTTTTATATCATTTATTTTAAATATTTAGTGAGTAAAGGTCTTTATGTGCCCTCAAGCAGGTAGAGTTTTCAGGATCAAAGTTGAATGTTAGGGAGTAATGGTCTGAAATGGCACGTGAATATAGAAACATAATTAGCTTCACCACTTAAGTGCTGGGACTTTCTGTTCCCTTTTATGTCTGCCACTGAACACCCTGGGCTATGGAAGAGGTTGGCAAATTAATTTCAGTTTCATATAATCGCATATTCAACAATTCTGTTTTTCCTTGAGCCCCATTTTTCTGGCTAGAAATAGGTGATCTAAAAGTTTTACTTTTAAAAGAAACATTTATTGCTGCCCCATCCTGTCAGACTCTGCTAAGTCTTTTTCATACCATATTTCATTGCTTCCTCTCAATAGCTAATTTTTTTTTTCATTTTTTATAAGTCAGGAAACTAAGGGTAAGAGAGGTTAAGAAACTGGTGGTCCGAGTTTACACAACTAGTTCAAGGGCAGAGTTGGGATTCCCAAGTCCAAACTTTGTTCCTTTATCTGTTGTGCTTCGGCAGTATCCCTAAAGCAGACAAAAGGCACGCTGGTGTTTTGGGTTGTTATTGTCGTTTTTGGATTTTTTTTGCCAAACCACAAGGTTTGTGGGAACTTCGTTCCCCACCAGGGGTTGAACCTGTGCCCCCTGCCGTGGAAGGCCAGAGTTTCTAACCACTGGACTCCAAGGGAATTTCCAGACATGCTGGTTTTATTTTTATGAAACCACAAATAAAATTGTTACAAAAGTTTTTAATTAACCTGATCAAATTCCCCTGGTATGTAGGCAAAGTCATGAAAATAGGAGATAAGCTTTCAAATGTGACACATTCAGAGGAAACCAGAAATGTTCATTTAACTGTCTTTTACCGTCTGATCTAGGTCTGGAAGATATTTAAGTAAAATTTACTGCAATGTCTTTAGTAAAGGGGAACTGAGTCTAAAAGACTTCTCCTAGACAACTCACTTTTTAGAAGCAGAAGCAGCTTTCTTGATTCTCAGATCAGCTCTTTTCTCTGCAGGGCCCCATATCCTGGTTTCCTTCCCATGATAATGAAAATTCTAATTTATATGGGAAGGGCCCCTGACTCACCAGGAAAATGACTAATCAAATTGAACTTTCTGGCTGTGATTTAATTTGGTGGCATTAGTAAAGATGGTCTTAGGCTCTTGGGACAGAATTATTGAACACTAATTTAAACTTGACAAAATATAATCTAATATAGAATTTACCTTAAGCTGCAAAAAATTAAATTATTGCATTTGTATGTGTAAATAGGGACTTTGTATTTTGGGTACAGTATTTGTTTTCTCTTAGATCAGAAATAAATTCTCAAATGAGGTATCTTAAAAAAATAGAAATAGACATTGTTAGTTTATATTTGGTAAGAAATAAGAAAGAAAATCAACAGTAATGGGGCTTTGGGAGGAAAACCATTAGATGTGATCTCTTCACCTGTTAAACCCAGCTGTCCCTTCTGGGATTTGGCTTTGTTTTCTGAGACCCATTTCTATGAAAGTCTAACTAGGAAACTCTAAACTGCTGGTGACAAGAGTAGCCTATTTTACAAACCATGCAGTAACCAGGATCAAGTATCAGAGTACAGATTCAAGGCTCTTTCTATTTTTCATAAATTGAGTTTGGTGGCATTTTGTAAAACTATCTATCCTTCTTCCATTGCCAAGCTGACTAATCGACTGGTCTGTTGACACCATCTGTCTAAAGAATCCACAGCCGCTACCATGACTTTTGGTTCAGCTTTCAGTAGAAACACATTCCATCAGGAAAGAAAAAAAAATTTTTTTTAATTTCGTAAGTCTAAAGTTATGAATCACATTGGAATTTCCCTTTCTTTCTTTTGATTTTTCAGTCTTTCTTTTTCTTTGTTTCTTGTTTTTCATTATCCAAACACATTGATTTAATGTCTTGTAATTTAATTTTAAGAGTTTAGCACTATGAATTTTGATGATGCATTAATAGGAATTGATACATTGGCCCATGATATGAATATGACGTAGGATGCCTATCATGTTTGAAAGGAAATAATGTATGTATAACTTACATTAAAAAAAAAACTCTAAAAAAAAAAATCTCTAAATAAGTCCATGCTTCTTAGTAATTAAACAGCAAGAGTGTATTGTTTTAAGAAAAATGCTTTTGATTTGGTGAAAACTTATAGCTTCATTTAGATAACATTTATTCAGGCTTACAAGTTTCTTTTAGAGTTAAGTAATACAAAGCTGATTATATATTTTATCAGAAAAATATAAGCACTAAATTTTTTTAAAATAAAATTTTTTAAGAAACTAAATTTAAGCATACCTCCTGTCTACCTCAGATGTTATTATTTAGAATAAATGCTTCATAGGGATTCAGAAAACACTCTAAATGATAAATCTTTGGTATTTCTGTAACATCTTTTATTTGAATGAATCAAAATTTTAAACTAGCACTACCTCCTCAGTTCCCGCAGAAAAATATGAAAAGTATGCCCTAGCTCATTCACTTGCCTTTACCATTACTTTCTGTGTATGCTAGAGTTGGAGGATGGTGGGAACAAAAATTGCCCACTGAGCTGAGAAGGCATCTTGAGACTGAAATCAAAGGAAGCAGCTCTGTATAATCAATGAGTCAGTTTATTAGAGGCTAACTACTCACAGTGGGGAACCTGGATTGGGCAGACAGCGATCCAGAAACACTCTCAGCTGCCCTCTGCACCCAGGAGGCCCTGGATCATTTTTATTGTTAAACTAGGGTATGGGGTAGGTGGCTTGGAATAGGATGCGCTTTCCTAAGTTAGAGTTTCCCTAGTGTCTCAGATGGTAAAGAATCTGCCTGCAACGGGAGAGACCCAGCTTTGATCCCTGGGTCTAGAAGATTCCCCTGGAGAAAGGAATGGCAACTCACTCCAGTATTCTTGCCTGAAGAATTCCATGGACAGAGGAGCCTGGCGTACTACAGGTCATGGAGTTGCAAAGAGTTGGGTACCACTGAAGCAACTAACACTTTTCCTTTCACTTCTTAAGTTAAGATTTATGAATGGGTAACTAGCCGTGTGGGCACTTGAAATAAATCAGGGAACGTTTTCATCATTGTTTAGGGACTAAGAGAACATAGAGACTCCCTGGTCCTAATGATTATTAAACAGTATCTACAAAGAGTTGGCCGCGACTGAGTAACTGACACATACAAAAATGTGTTAACATACGTTCTCCTGACAACAGAGAAATGACTCACTGCACAGTACAGTCCTGAGTAGAGTCAGCAGAAGGACAGAAGAAACCATAAGGGCCCAAGATGGCATCAGTTATACTAATATTGGTACAGCTTGAAAGCGTATGAACACCTGAGGTAACTGGTAAATTTAATATGTGGCTTTCACCTTAAGCCATTAATAATTTAGTTAGAAAAAGACGTATACATGAAACTGGTTAAATAATAAAAGATGCTTCGAATGTTGTTATAGATAAGAAGATGATATACCATAGTATTTTATATATATATATATATATATATAATAAAGAGGGTACTGATTGTACTGCTTTGGCAAAGCTTCATGGAAGAAGAGGAGAAGAAAAATCTGAAGGCATTGGAGAAGTGGAGAAGTGATAGTAGAATTCATAGCAGTGTCTCCATACTGACACAGTCCAGAGGAGGAAAAGCTGGATTTAATGTAGGGAATGTAGTGCATTTAGGATGATTTGGTTTCAAGCCAAAGAAACCCATTTGGTAACAAAAGGAAAATTCATAGACCTATATCCTCAAGCCATTGAAAATGCATTGGTGGAATCAGACTTAAGTAGCAAAAGGAACAAGTAACCAAATGGCACCGATGTGTTCTGGTTTTCTCTCCTCTGCTTCCTCTTGTGTGGCTGTTTCATTTTTCTACTTTACAGATGAATCTTGTCCATTGCAAGAGCAAACATGATGTTTGGCAGCTCACAATCTAATCGCTTTCCCCTGCCAACTCTAGGTAGGAAAATCCCAGGGAAGGATTCCAGTTGTCCCAGCATTAGTCATGGGTACATTCCTAGACCAGTAATTGGTATCACCAGTCTGGGATCTGTGCTCACCACTGTGATCTAGGAATGGAACCTGTTACTTGAAGAGTGAAGGAAAAGCATACTGGCCACAGACTTCTCCACTCTCCCAAAAAAATCACCACCAGGGAGAATTAATAAGCAGCTGAAGAAAATCTTTATTTCTTCCTTAACAGTTGAAGGCAGAAGGCAGTGAATGATTTTAATAATCAGTGAAAGATATTGAATCTTGAGTGAAATTAAGTATGATACTCAGTGTCTAATTCCTTTATATGTTAGTGATCTTATAATTCTAGGTAATATAGCCCTAATCAGAACCATGTATGTTGTTTATTTCTGAAGTTATAATATCATTACTATAGTTATTACATTGTTGAAGCCTCAAAATGGAAATTTCTATGCTATTTCAAAGTAAATATGTTGATTCTTTCTTTAAGTTCATGAAAGCAATGATATGATTACACTGTATAGTGTGACCTGGTTTTCAAAGTGTTGGTGTTCTTGTTTGTTTAATAGACCTTCCAAGATATGCTTTTGACACCACTTGGAAAATATTTACACTTAGGCTTTGTTGATATAAGAAGTAAAAGGAATTCCGAAAATTACTCTGTTGACTATGCTTAGCTGTGTGCGGGCTGACTGGCCAGTGGCCACAACCCTTGCTGTGAATATTTATGAAAAGAATGGGTTTATTAGCCTTTTGGATATTTAAAGAAGTCAAAATGTTAGTACAAAGTATTATATTTTTACCTGTTTATCTCATTTTGTCATTGAACCTGTTCTCTTGGTCCATTAGATCTATAGGTTTTTTCGTTTATTTTATGTTAGATTAGAGGGGTATTGGAATTGGTGCTGGTGGCCTGACCTCTTTAACTTCCCATTTCAGGCTGTTAGGGCTGACCCATTTGCTCACATTGGGACTGCTTTCTCTGTGCATCATGAGTTCTCTATCATTTTTTAATGTTATGAGCTGGTGATTCTCAAACTTCAGTGCCTGAGCCAGACTTCAAAATGACCAAATCAGAATCTTTAGGTTGAATTGGTTTATCAAACTTTCCAAAGGATAAATCAGAGAACTGCTTTTTCCTTTTAATTCTGTTGTTGCTGATCCTGAGAATATAGTGACATATTTCCTGTAAATCTGTACCAACAGTAAACACCCAGAGGTGTCCTGTATGGTGAGAAGAGCTTTGCAATCAAATGGATGAGATTCAGATTCCCCTTCAGTTACTAGCTGATTAAATAATATGGGTGAGTCACTCGGCCCTATCATGCTTAGTTTCCCCTGGGTAAACTTGAGATGGTAAAAGCATCCATTGATTGTGGACTGGGTGAGGTGAATTACAACATTTCTGGAAAACGACTTGCTTCTCATTTCTGTGAAGATTTTTTTTTTTTAATAATTATTTGACAGTTATATTTGTTGTTGTTCAGTTGCTCAGTTATGTCTGACTCTTTAAGACGCATGGACTGCAGCACGCCAGGCCTCCCTGTCCATCACCAACTCCCAGAGCTTGCTCAAACTCGTGTACATTGAGTTGGTGATGCCATCCAACCATCTCGTCCTGTGTCATCCCCTTCTCCTCCTATCTTTAATCTTTCCCAGCATCAGGGTCTTTACTAATGAGTCAGCTCTTTGTATCAGGTGGCCAAAGTATTGGAGTTTCAGCTTCAACATGAGTCCTTCCAATGAATATTCAGGATTGATTTCCTTTAGGATTGACTGGTTTGATCTCCTTGTAGTCCAAGTAACTCTCAAGAGTCTTCTCTAACACCACAGTTTAAAAGCATCAATTCTTCAGCGCTAAGCTTTCTTTATAGTCCAACTCTCACATCCATACATGACTACTGGATAAACCATAGCATTAACTATATGGACCTTTGTTGGTAAAGTAAAGTCTCTGTTTTTAATACGCTGTCTAGGTTTGTCGTATCTTTTCTTCCAAGGAGATTTGATAGACAGAATGCCTGAAGAACTATTGATGGAGGTTTGTGATATTGTACAGGAGGCAGTGATCAAAGCTATCCCCAAGAAAAAGAAATGCAGAAAGGCAAAATGGTTGTCTGAGGAGGGCTTACAAAAAGCTAGGAAAAGAAAAGTGAAAGACAGATGAGAAAAGGAAAGATATACCCATCTGAATGCAGAGTTCAAGGAATAGCAAGGAGAGATAAGAAAGCCTTCCTAAGAGATCAATGCAAAGAAATAGAGGAAAACAAGAGAATAGGAAAGACTAGAGATCTCTTCAAGATAATTATATTATGATAGTTATTTTATGTTGTAGATGATTTAATATTAAATTCCCTGGACAAATCATCTGGACTTCTTAATCTATTGTTTTCAAATTTGGGAGAATGATATTTAATCAATAGTTATGCTTTTAGTTCTTTAAAGGCATGAAGGATTCTCACTATCATATACCTTACAGATTAGAGAGATGGATATAGTTTGAAGTTTGAAACTCGGACTCTAATCATGAAAGAACTACTGACATCATCATACAGTGTGGTATTATTATTAACCAGAAAACACTTTATTCTGATAACTGGTGCCAAAGAAGGAAGGCAGAAGGGAACCAGCATTATCTGAGTATATACTGTGTGTGTGACACTGGGTTTAACAATTTCTCCTGAATGATTTAACCTGTGAAGCAGATATGATCAGCAGTGCCGCTGAATCACTGATGCCTGAACTTTGTTCATTTAAGCATTAGCTATCATATTCTGAGTATGAAAAGAGAAAAATGTCCTATTGGGATAGTTAGGATATAGTTTTATTACTTCTTTTTACTGTTATCTTTATGTAGTCTTTGGCTGATTTCGGTACCTTCCATTTGAGAAAAAAAATGTGCTCTAAAGTATGAAGGTTCATATAAATATATATCATTTTTAGATTATTATTTTCCCCTATGTATCCAAAAAGATTGCATGTAAAATTTTTAAAACTTCCAATGAAAAGCATATTTAGGCTCTTTTCTTGTTTTTGTCTGAGTCATGTCTCACTTGTAACTCAATGAATTTTTAGCAGTGTTTAATAATAGTAATTTAAGTCTGTCTGCACACACCAAGTACTTCAACTTGTTTATTTTTAATTTTTTGTGCAATGGAAAATGGAGTTTCTCTATGTGACTTTTATATAAAACAATCATTTTCATATGTTTTGCATTGAGTTTTTTGAAAGACAAACTAGAAAATATGAGGGTTTCAAGTCTCCATGTGTGAAGCTGCCAGACACATGACACTCGGCTGCTGTTCCAGTGTGACACATGCACCACTGAGTGTGCACTCTGAAATGATACGATGCTTCCCAAGTGCATTGACTGGGAATATCTAGGAAGAATCAAACAAATTAATAGATTATAGGCATTTTCAAGTACCCTGATCTAGAATCAGGATAAAATATGGTCAACCCCCGGTGGCTCAGTTGGTAAAGTTAAGGATCCATCTGCAATGCAGGAGACCCAGGTTCGACCCCTGGGTTGGGAAGATCCCCTGGAGGGGAGGGCATGGCAACCCACTCCAGTGTTCTTGCCTGGAGAATTCCATGGACAGAGGAGCCTGGCAGGCTACAGTCCATGGGGTTGCAAAGAATCAGACATGACTGAGTACACAGTAGAGTACACTCAGCCATCATGTTTCTAACATTCTATGCCAAGTAATTAGCAGTATGATCAATATGCGATTTAAAAGAGTTACTTTCAGAAGGACATTCAAGTTTGGTATTCTTTCTATTTGTAGACCTGTGCTGTATGCTTTATGGCATTCTCCATTTTCTGTAAATGTTGGAAACTGATCGTAATATCTGATCTTCTTTAATGATGAAATTTATAATTTAATTTTATTCTTTGGATGACTTGTCACTTTAGTTTTATAAATTAATCAGTAAATCAACAAATGTGATTAAGTAGTCATGAGTTTCTACTAGTGTATTAGACAATGAAGGAGAAACAAAAGGAGACAATATGCAATTCCTATAATCAAAACCTCAACTGCTGAATTACCACCATGACTTATTTATGAGTTTTCAGTTTTATAACACAGTTAAGAATATGAAGTGTATTATAATTGAATTATTATAAACAAAGCCATATATATTACTGCCTGACAATAAAAGGGAGGCTCAATATTACTGCTAGTGGCTCAGAGGGTAAAGGATCTGCCTGCAATGGGGGAGTCCCAGGTTCGATCCCTGGGTCGAGAAGATTCCCCTAGAGATGGAAATGGCAACCCACTCCAGTACTCTTGTCTGGAAAATCCCATGGATGGAGAAGCCTGGTAGGCTACAGTCCATATGGTTGCAGAGTTGGACACAACTGAGTGACTTCACTTTCACCTTTCACTTTTCAAACAAAGCAAAATAGTTGGTATATATTTATGAAGGTATGAATGCTATTGTAATAATCAAGATTGTGAAATCTCAATTTTGGCTAAAAATTTACACTAAAAGATGACTATTCTGCTATTTTAGATACTTATATTTTATGATTTTAGTAGTGTTTCAGTTGGGAGAGAAAGCTGCAGGGAATTGAGTAGTGTTTTAAAGAAAATTTGCATATCATCAATTACAACAACTACTTTCTTATCTTTTAGAAAAGTACATTTGTGTGCATAACATTAGTTATTTAGTTCGTAGTGTAATGTTTGATGCAGGTAAGATTTTGAGATTCACTCATGTGCTTCTTGGCTTTATTAAAATTCAGGGGCTGCTGCTGCTGCTGCTGCTAAGTTGCTTCAGTCGTGTCCGACTCTGTGCGACCCCATAGACGGCAGCCAACCTGGCTCCTCTGTCCCTGGGATTCTCTAGGCAAGAATACTGGAGTTGGTTGCCATTTCCTACTCCCAAAATTCAGCTGATTTCAGCTTATTGGAGAGGTGTCAGATAGGCTCAAGTAATTTACCAAAAATTAGACCTCAGACAAGGTACTTAGCTATTCTGAGCCTCCCTTTTGTCATTATGTAATATTTTAAAATATAAATGTCAAGGATACTCCATAATATATCACTTTGCTGTACATCTAAAATTAACATAACATTGTAAATCAACTATACTTCAAGAAAGTCATAACCAAAAAGAAATGATAAAATAATAGACTGGCATCTAATTATGACTATTATAAGATTCATTTTTGTTTGCCCATAACAGTAATGAAATATAATCTAAAGTTCACTGGTATATCATGTGAATGATACTTGTCAGACCAAAAAAAAAGATGCAGTGTATCTCACAATGTAAATACTCATACCTCATTGTTGTTGAGTTGACCTAGAAACAACTCCTGAGAAAAGAAAATTAGTTTGTCCAAACTTGATTCTTCAGTTTCTTCCGTTTAATATAAGTATTTTTAAGAGATCAGAGAGTTTATCTTGTCATTTTAAAAGTCCATATTTTATTTAAAATTGTATTTCTGAAGTTACCATAAAGTATCATATTTTTCATTTTATTACTTTGGAGAGTATCTTGTTATTATTCTTCAAGCTCCTTATGAAGTTGACATATGAAAATGGCCTGTCCTCAAATAAATCACATGCTGTCTTAAATGAGATAAGTCAAACTTTCAGAAGAGCTTTTGACAGTTTTGTAATAGGACTTTAAAAATCAACTGTATTATTATGAAATATTTATTTCCCTCCACTCAGAGTTTCATTCTATTTAAACTTTTTATTTTATAAACAAGTGCAGTTGATTTCAAATCCTAATAGATGATGCTGTTAAAGTGCTACACTCAACATGCCACAAAATTTGGAAAACTCAGCAATGGCCGCACTGGAAACGGTCAGTTTTCATTCCAATCCCAAAGAAAGGCAATGTCAAAGAATGTTCCAACTACCGTACCGTTGCACTCATCTCACAGGCTAGCAAAGTAATGCTCAAAATTCTCCAAGCTAGGCTTCAACAGTACATGAATTGAGAACTTCCAGATGTTCAAACTGGATTTAGGAAAGGCAGAGGAACCAGAGATCAAATTACCAACATCCTTTGGATCATAGTAAAAGCAAGATAATTCCAGAAAACATTCACTTCTGCTTTATTGACTACGCTAAAGCCTTTGACTGTGTGGATCACAACAAACTGTGGAAAATTCTTAAAGAGATGGGAATACCAGATCACCTTACCTTCCTCCTGAGAAATCTGCATGCAAGTCAGGAAGCAACAGTTAGAACCGGACATGGAACAATGTGTGTGTGTGTGCTTAGTCGCTCAGTTGTATCCAACTCTTGCGACCCCATAGACTGTAGCCTGCCAGGCTCCTCTGTCCATAGGATTCTCCGGGCAAGAATACTGGAGTGGGTTGCCATTTCCTTCTGCAGGGGATCTTCCCGACCCAGGAATCGAACCTGGGTCTCCTGCATTGCAGGCAGACTCTTTACCAACTGAGCTATGAGGGAAGCCCATGGAACAATGGACTGGTTCAAATATGTCAAGGCTATATATTGCTACCCTGCTTATTTAACTTATATGCAGAGTACATCATATGAAATGCTGGGCTGGATGAAGAACAAACTGGAATCAGGATTGCTGGGAGAAATATCAGTAACCTCAGATAGGCAGATGATACCATGCTTATGGCAGAAAGCGAAGAAGAACTACAGAGCCTCTTGAGGAAAGTGAAAGAGGAAAGTGAAAAAGGTGGCTTAAAACTCAACATTCAAAAAATAAAGGAATGGCATTCGGTCCCATCATTTCATGGCAAATAGATGGGGAAACAATGGAAACTGTGAGAAACTTTATTTTTGGGGGCTCCAAAATCACTGCAGATGGTGACTGCAGCCATGAAATTAAAAGATGCTTGGTCCTTGGAAGATAATCTATGACAAACCTAGACAGCCTGATGCAAAGTACCGATTCATTGGAAAAGACCCTGATAGTAGGAAAGATCAAAGGCAGAGGGCAAGGGGATGACAGAGGATTAGATGGCTGGATGGCATCACCTACTTGATGGACACGAATTTGAGCAAGCTCTGGGAATTAGTGATAATAGGGAAGCCTGGCGTGGCTGCAGTTCATGGGGTTGCAAAGGGTTGGACATGACTGAGCGACTGAATTGAACTGAGGCAGCATATTAAAAAGCAGAGACATTACTTTGGAGCAAAGGTCTGTATAGTCAGAGCTATGGTTTTTCTAATAGTCATGTATGGATGTGAATGTTGGACCGTAAAGAATTCTGAGCACCGAAGAACTGATGGCTTTTGAACTGTGGTGTTGGAGAAGACTCTTGAAAATCCCTTGGCCTGCAAGGGGATCAAAGCAGTCTATTGTAAACAAAATCAATCCTGAATATTCATTGGAATGCTCATGCTAAAGTTGAAGCTGATACTTTGGCCACCTGATGTGAAGAGCTGACTCATTTGAAAAGACCCTGATGCTGGGAAAGATTGAAGGTAGGAGGAGAAGGGGACGACAGAGGATGAGATGGTTGGATGGCATCACTGACTCAATAGACATGAGTTTGAGCAAGCCCCGGGGATATGGTGAAGGACAGGGAAGCCTGGTGTGCTGCAGTCAGTGGGGTCACAAAGAGTAGGACAGGCCTGAGCTTCTGAACAACAGCTACAACAGTTGGTTAAAAATGTTACATTAGTTTCAGGTGTAAAACAAAATGATTCAGTTACTCATATATACTTATCTATTCTTTTTCAAATTCTTTTCCCAATTATGTTATTACAGAACATTGAGCAGAATTCTGTGCTGTGCACTAAGTCCTTATTGGTTCTGCATTTTAAATATTCAGAGTGTACATGTTGATCCCAAACTCCTAACTATCCCTTCCCACCAACCTTTTCCCCGCTAGTAACCATAGTTTGTTCTCAAAGTATGTGATTCTGTTTCTGTTTTGTAAATACCTTCATTTGTACCATTTTTTAAAGGTTCTGCATATCAGTCAGTTCAGTTGCTCAGTCGTTGTGACCCCGTGGACTGCGTATAAGCATATGCATGGTTCTGCATATAAGCAATATCATATGATATTTCTCTTTCTCTCTGTTCCTCACTTCCCCAGTATGACACTAAGTCCATCCATGTTAATGGCACTTGTTTGTGAAGTTCAATAGAAGAATTTAGTTTGCATTCTAATCCCAAAATTATTAGCAAGTGGGTGATTAGCAACTTCTTCTCTTAGAAGTTGGAGAAATTTTACCTCATGTCAGAATACTTTTATTAGATTTAGGATTTCTTGGTTTTAGGCATTTTTCATATTGATGCAGGGATTAACCTTTTAAAATGAGAATATCTTAAATAGGTGTACCATATTCATATGCCTGTAGCTATATGGCACAACTAGAAAATAAAAGATGGAGAGTTACCATTGCTTTTCTGCTTCTATACAGGAGAAGTCAAATGCTTTATGTCCAGAAGGAGGGCCTCTTACTCCCAAGTCCTGTCTAAATGAAGGAAGTCTTCATTGCCTACTTCTTTTCTTTGCTGGAGGAAGTGGAAGAGTGAGGGCAGTGTGTAACACAAAGCCTAAAACTTAAGTCATGAGGAGGGAAACAAGGTTTCGGTTTCAGGGACTAGACTTGGTTTAGGGCTTCTCTGGGGGCACAGTGGTAAAGAATCCTCCTGCAATGCAGGAGTCTTGGGTTTGATCCCTCCGTCGAGAAGATCCCCCGGAGAAGCAAATGGCAACTCAGTCTAGGATTCTTGCCTGGGAAATTATATGGACAGGGTAGCCTGATGGGCTGCAGTCCACAGGGTCACAGAAGAGTCAAATGTGACTTAGTGACTATACAACAACAACAACAACAAAGACTTAGGTTAGAGTGATAGACAATGGCTCAGTTTTAAAGTCAGAGTGGAGGGGAGAGGTGGTTGGAGTGACCAGGTCATAGCAGATCATAGCTTGATGAGGAATCCCATGTCCTTCAATTTCCCCTCCCCAAGGGAAGCATGCTCTTAGGCTCTGACTAGCTTTAAAACTGAACATAGAGCTTAAGTGGTTTGGGGCAGGCTTCAACAATATTGACAGATGAATGGGTTAAAAGGGAATTAAATAGAAAACACTCATTGGGAAAGCAAAGGGAACTAGATACATAGCATTTATTAGCTATGTAGCTCTCAGCTAGGCACTTCATATTTGGCCGCATACCAATCCTGGAAGGTAGGAGTTTTCATTCCAGTTTGAGAATCAGAGAATGACATCGCATAGATTTATGCAACCAATACTAGGGCATGGGTTTAAAGCTCTGGAATAAAACAAGATTTGTGTTAATAACCAAGACAGATAATTCATTTACTATAGGATTTACAGAGAGACAGGTCTGATGAAGTGTAGCATTTGTCCAGGGAAATTAGTTAATACTTCGTGGTATTTTAGAATGTGAAATAATTTATTCTCCAGTTGTTTCTAAAGAGATGGAACTCGTTAAAAATGTTGGTTAAGAGGTGCCAATGTTATTTAAATTAAAACAATATGTTTTAATATTAGAGCTCAGTAGTTAGTATGAATTCATATTTCCTGTTAGAGAAATAGTGACTCAACTTTGCAATAGAAGCAGAAATATCAGGTTTTCTCAGACTTTAATGTGCCTCAAAGTTACCTCTGGTACTTGTTAAAAATAGAGTTTTGAAAGACTTTGTCCAGTAGATCAGTAGTGGGGACCCCTGACATCCTAAAGATGAACAAGAGCCTCTCTCTCTAGTTTACTCTGATTTTCCCAAGCAGTTAAGATTCATGGCTATAAACTGTGATTTTCATTATGTTATAAACCAGGGTTGCTACAAGCATAGATTTGATTGTCCCCTCTGCACTTATTGTCACTTATCAGTAGATTAGAACTCTGTTGTCCAACATGCGACTTTGTAAATGAAATTAATTAAAATAAATGAAACACAAGTTGAGCTTCAAGTGCTCAAAAGCCTCACATAGCTGATGAATACTGTTTCAGAGAAAGCACATTTAGAAAGTTTTAATCATTGTTGCAGAAGATTGTCTTGGAGAGCACTGGGTTAGAATGTAAGAATAATGAAATTTGGCCCCTGTGGCTCAGGGGCAAAAAATTCACCTACAGTGCAGGAGACACAGATTTGATCCCTGGGTCAGGAGTATCCCTTGGAGAAGGAAAGGGCAACCCACTCCAGTATTCTTGCCTGGGAAATCCCATGGCAGAGGAGCCTGCGGGCTAAAGTCCATGGGGTGGCAAAACTGACACAACTTAGAGACTAAACAATAGCAACAACAGTTTTTGTGGTATGGGGAATTATTTTTTTATAGTTTGCCTTGTTAAATATCACTTTGTTTAAGTGGGAGCAGAAATTTTCTTTACAATAGTAACTTTCATATTAAAGAATACTTCTAATTAAATGACAAAGATTGCATGCTTTATTTTTTTTTTATTCTTTCACTGAAAAGAATAAACACACTCAAAGAAGATAAATTACTTTAGTGCTTTTGGCTTGCTCTTGGAATGGTAATCATCTGAAGACCTTTGATGAACTTGGGATTTTCCCACTAATAAACTTTCCGGGAGAACATTTCTTACTGTGCTCAAAGATGTAGGAGTGGTCTCAATATATTATCACTTTATAAAACAGGTTTAAATATCATCTGCAAGAAATGAAGCTCAGTGTTCTAAACAGCCTTGAGGATTTGTCCTAATATTGTTACATTATATCAGCTTGTGTGTATCATCAAAATGGTTTCTGTATTAAACTGGTGTGGAATTTAGCATTAGATCTTAAATGTAACTATGCTAGTTTGATAGCATTTTCCTGAACATGGTGAATATACTTTCTAAATTATCAAGCGAAGTTATTTTAGGAAACTATATTGTATGATTATAGATTATAATTTGAAACATATAATTTTTGAAGTAAAAAATCTCCATGGGAATTGTATGGGAGGAAAACCTCTATATTCTTTTAAAATATCATCTGTTGAGCTTCAAGTTGGCTTTGAAAAAATCTGAGAGTCATGTCATAGTTAATGTATGAAAAACTGAAATTGGCAGTGTGGGTTGCTTTCTCATAGTCAAACGCAAATTTAAGATGAAAACAACCCCAAAACTGGCTTTCTATTTGTCTCTCAGACCACAAACCTCAGAGCTGTTGGAGTGAGTTGTCTGAATTCTTATTTGACAAAGCTTTTGAATTTTTCATTTCTTTTTTGTTTTCATTACCTTTGTTGACTCACACCTGTGTTATGAGGGGTGATTATCTTTCCAGGTCCTGGGGCTCTTCCCATGGCTCTTCATCCTGTCTAGTCCTGTGAGTTTAATGTACCTAAACAACATTTTCATCATGTTATTTTACTTATCAAAATCTTTCAAGAACTTCTTTGTTGGTAATAGGCTAGAATCCAGAAGCCATTTTTGAACAGTTTTAGATCTTAAGAGTTTGGCCCAAATTAGCATTTCACCTCCTAGTCTTTCACCTACTATTCTTAGTCCAAGCCCTTCACACAAATGATACTGGGCTACTTTTTGAGACATTATTCTCTGTTCCTCCCCCTGTATATTTTATCTGAAACATCCTTTTCACTCATCTTTGCTTTTCCCCAGGGTTGTTATAGATTGAATTGTGTTTCACAAAAAATTTTATTGAAGTCTTAATCTTTAGCTGGGGCTACCCTGGTAGCTCGGGCTTCCCTTGTAGCTCAGTTGGTAAAGAGTCTGCCTACCATACAGGAGACCTGGGTTCTATTCCTTGGTCGGGAAGATCCCCTGGAGAAGGAAATGGCAACCCACTCCAGTATTCTTGCTTGGAGAATCTCATGGACAGAGGAGCCTGGCAGGCCATAGTCCATGGGGTCACAAGAGTCAGACACGACTTAGGGACTAAACCACCACCACCACCACCCTGGTAGCTCAGCCGGTAAAGAATCCTCCTGCAATGTAGAAGATCCTGGTTTGATTCCTGGGTCAGGAAGATTTGCTGGAGAAGAGATAGGCTACCCACTCCAGTATTGGGCTTCCCTGGTGGCTCAGATGTAAAGAAGCCGCCTGTGGTGCGGGAGACCTGGGTTTGATCCCTGGGTTGGGAAGATCCCCTGGAGAAGCAAATGGCTACCCTCTCCAGTATTCTGGCCTGGAGAATTCCATGGACAGAGGAGCCTGGCGGGCCACAGACCATGGGGTCCCGAAGAGTTGGACAGGACTGAGTCACTTTCACTTCCATTAACTCTTAGTTAACTCTGTGAATGTGACTTTATTTAGAGATGATGCCTTTGCAGATGAGTAAGTTAAGGTGAAGTCATTAGAGTGGGCCTTAATGTAATATGACTGTCATTTAAAAAAAGAGTAAATTTTGATATAGAAACAGAGACAGGGAAAATATCATTTGAGGATGAAAGCAGAATTTGGGGTGAAGTGATACAATGAAAGCCAAGGAACTGCCAGGAAGCCACTAGAAGTTAGGATGAAGGCTTGGAAGAAATTCTGCCTCACAGCCTTCAGAAGGAACTAACCCTCTGAACCTTAATCTTGGATTTCTAGCCTCCAAAACTCCGAGACAAAAAATTTCTGTTGCTTAAGCCACCCAGTTTGTGATACTTTGTACTGGAAACCCTAGGAAATTGATACACTCACTATTGTGTTGTTTATTTATTTTTGCCTTAGTGTCCCTCTTCAAGAATCTGATGGTCTGTTTTTTTTTTTTTTGGTGAATAGTTATTTATCTCTCTTAGAAAAATGCAAATATATAAAAATAAACACAAAACTCTAAATAATTTAAGGTGAAGAGCACTTTTGGTTAACCCAAATCATGTCCAGCCAAGACCTCATCTTCTTTGTGAAAGCAGTCTCCCTACTTCACTTCAGTTTTGGTTTTTATTTCTTCTTTGGCTTTTACTGTACATAAAAATATGTATGTATTTTGTTTTGGGTGCTTCTATACTCCCTGATCAGAGAAGGCAATGGCACCCCACTCTAGTACTCTTGTCTGGAGAATGCCATGGATGGAGGAGCCTGGTAGGCTACAGTCCATGGGGTTGCTAAGAGTTGGACACGACTGAGTGACTTCACTTTCACTTTTCACTTTCATACATTGGAGAAGGAAATGGCAGCCCACTCCAGTGTTCTTGCCTGGAGAATCCCAGGGACCAGGGAGCCTGGTGGGCTGCCGTCTATAGGATCACAGAATCGGACATGACTGACGCGACTTAGCAGCAGCAGCAGCATACTCCCTGATGGCTCAAGTGGTAAAGAATCTGCCTGCAATGCAAGAGACAGGTCTTCAATCCCTGGGTCCGGAAGATCCCCTGAAGTAAGAAATGGCAACCCACTCCAGTATTCTTGCCTGCGAAATTCCATGGACAGAGGAGCCTGGTGGGCTACAGTACATGGGGTTGCAAAGAACTGCACAAGACTAAAGCCACTGAACAAACACAAACACATACGCTTTGGGCAGGAAATCCTCACCTGATCCTTCTTGGATTCTGAACTTTCCCAGCATACATAAGCCCTCCCCAACTTAGAAACTCCAATCTTTCTCAGTCCTGAACCCCTTCTTGTAAGGTTTTGAAATACAGTGTTAGTTCACCAACATTACCAGGTGTGTATATGTATAAGATATGGGGAGATCACATGTTCGCAATTCCCAGTAAATGCCTGGAAGTTACTAAGTCCTCACTACCTAATGCCAGGTAGTGGTTGTTTTTTTTTTTTTTTTCCTTTACCACTAATGTCTGCTAAAATACTTCTCCACACAAAATAACTTGAATTTCCTGCTTGGGCAAGGGAGTAATAATAACAGGTGTTACTTCGCTCAGCCTGTGCTGAGTCTAGCAGAAAATGAAGAGTAGGTGTGAAAAGAAGTTTAAAATGAGGAGGCAGGGAAACAGCGTTGCATGGCAACGCATTGTAAGCCCTGAGGATCCTGGAGTCTGAGGCTTTAAGTTTGATTCTCAGCTCTCCATGAGTTATTTGGGAGATACTCTGCAAGTTGTTTACTCCTGCAAGCTTTTCTTTATTCATCCAAAAAGTAAAGATAATTGTCCTTATATCTCTTGTGAAGATTAGAATCTGTCCTAAGACTATGTCATTTTTATATCTCTGTGAATGCCTAGAGAAATTTGCATCCATGTTCAAAATTCATGGATACTTTAAAGCACACCCCAAATAGTTAAGAGCACCTCTTCTTTAAAATCTTTTACAACAGATTTTATTTGTAAACTCATTTTTAAATATTCAGAAGAACCAGGTCCTGGTGCTGGCTACAGGGGGGATTATTTGTTGTCAAGTTTAATCAGTTATTTTTGATCCGTTATTAGTTTTCTTTTGTTTGGAAAATGTGAGGGTTGACAAATTTATCTGTTCTTATTCCAGCTTTAACATGCTATATTAACCTCATTTTATGGATGAAGAAACTGACCCAGTAAATGAGGATGCAGAGGTAGAAATTTCTAAACCTAGGAGAAAAGCCCAAGTATTGCTTTATGAAGTCACTACTTTCTTTTCTCCCAACTACCTTGTAGAACCAAAGTATTTTTTCCAGTTTGTCTTACAGTAATTTGAGAGTTTAAAAAAAAAAACAAAAAACCTTTGGATTTATGATATTTTTTCTTGCACAAGATAAATCCTTAAATAACTGTACTGTTTTACAGCTTAGATTAGTACTTAAGTGCCTGAATTCTGAAGCTGACTGCATCGCTCTGAATCTGTTCCATCACTTAGTACCTGTAAAATCTTGGATTGGTTTCTTAATTTCTGTGCCTCAGTTTCCTCATCTATAAATAATGAATAATAATCGGGCCTACCTCAGAACCATTCGAGGGCTGCGAGAATTATGAAAATGGAACATAAGTACATTCCAGCTATTGTTCTATCCTGACATTCAAGACTAATAAGATAATTATAACAGATTTTTTTTGAGTTTTAGAATAGGTGCTTCCCTGGTGATGATTCTTCCCAGTGATAAAGAATCCACCTGCTAATGCAGAAGATACAAGAGATGTGAGTTCCATCCCTGGGTTTGGAAGATGCCCTGGAGTAGGAAATGGCAACCCACTCCTGTGTTCTTGCCTGGAAGATTCTATGGACAGAGAAGCCTGGTGGGCTGTACAGTTCATGGGGTTACAAAGAGACACAACTGAGCGACTGAACATACACACGTTGTTAATTTACAGTGCTATGTTGGTTTCAGGTGTACAGCAAAGTGATTCCATTTATACATATACATATATATGCATAAATTCTTTTCCAGACTCCTTTCCATTATGTGGCACGTGTGCTCAGTCATGTCCAATTCTTTGCAATCCTTTTGGACTGTTGCCCACCAGATTCCTCTGTCCATGGGGTTTTTCAGGCAAGGATACTGGAGTGGGTTGCCGTTCCCTCCTCCAAGGGCTCTTCCTGACCCTAGAATTGAACCCATGTCTCCTGTATCTCCTGCACTGCAGGCAGATTCTTTACCTGCTGAGCCATCGGGGAAACTTTTCCATTATAGGTTATTAAACTATATTGATTAAAGTTCCCTGTGCTGTACAATAGGTCATTGTTGTTTACCTATTGTATATATGGAAGTATGTATATATTAATTCTAAGCTAATTTATCTCTCCCCTGCCCCTTTCGCTTTGGTAATTATAAGTTTGTTTTCTGTGTCTGTGGATCTGTTTGTTTGGTAAATAAGTTCATTTGTCTTGCTTTTTTAAATTCCACATGTAAGTAATATCATATGATATTTGTCTTTGTCTGACTTACTTCACTGAATATGGTAATCTCTATGTCTGTTCATGTTGCTGCAGATAGCATTTTTTCATTCTTTTTATGGATGAGTAATATTCCTTTGTACTGTGTGTATGTGTGTGTTTACCACATCTTCTTTATCCATTCATCTTTTGAAGGTTGTTTCCATGTTTTGGCTATTGTAAATAACACTGCTGGTGGCTCAGACGGTAAAGCGTCTGCCTGCATTGTGGGAAACCTGGGTTTAATCCCTGGGTCGGGAAAATTCCCCTGGAGAAGGAAGTGGCAACCCACTCTGGTACTCTTGCCTGGAAAATCCCATGGACAGAGAAGCCTGGTAGGCTACAGTCCATGTGGTCGCAAAGAGTTGGACATGACTGAGTGACTTCACTTTCACTTTCTTTCAAATATTACTGCTATGAACTATAGTTGCCTCCAGATAAATGCCCAGGACGTGGGGTTGCGAGATCATTTGACAACTGTTTTTAGTTTTTCAAGAAAACTCCTTTTGTTCTCCATAGTGACTGCACCAATTTACATTCCCACAAACAGCGTAGCAGGGTTCTTTTTTCTCCACACCCTCCTGAGCATTTATAATTTATATAAATGGCTATTCTAAGTGGTGTGAGGTAATATCTTAGTGTAGTTTTGATTTGCATTTCTCTAATAATTAATAATATATGCTAAGTTACTTCAGTCATGTCCGACTCTTTGCGTTACTATCGACCATAGCCCGCCAGGCTCCTTTGTCCATGGGATTCTCCAGGCAAGAATACTGGAGCAGGTTGCCATGACCTCCTTCAGGGGATCTTCTAGACTCAGGGACTGAACCCTTGTCTCTTAGGTCTTCAGCATTGGCAGGGAGATTCTTTACAACTAGCGCCACCTGGGAAGCACAAGTAATTAGTAATATTATTGAGCATCCTTTTGTGTGCCTGTTGGCCATCTGACTGTCTTCTTTGGAGGAATGTATGTTTAGATCTTCTACCCATTTTTTGATGTATTTTGTTTGTTTGTTTGTGTTATGCTATATGAACTTGTGTATTTTGGAAATTAATGCCTTGCCAAAAGCATCATTTGCAAATATTTTCTCCCAGTCTGTAGGTTTTCTTTTCATTTTGCTTACAGTTCTCATTGCCGTGTAAAACCGTTGAAGTTCAACTAGGTCCCGTTTGTTTATTATTGTTTTTATTTCCATTATTCTAGGAGACAGATCCAAATATATGTTTAAAACATTGAGTTGTTTGGATAGTGGGTTTATAAGAATTAGAATTTGATTTCCTGAGACTAGAATTTCAACTTGTTTAAGAATTAATAAATGTCTAAATGTAAGTTTATCCCTTAAATGGTATAATCCAACATGAAAATAGTGGTTTGACCAAGTATGAGTATTTTGGAGGAAGGTTCTGATCAGTGTGAACCAAATTGAAGGCACAAATAAACAGATTTTTAAAGGTGATATAACTAGGAATGTAGCATTAAAGAAAAATCAGGTATTTAATAGCATATTCATATTCAGTTTTCAACTCTGCATAAAAAGATTTTAAAGAAGCATTTTAAAAAGACAATATTACAATCAAAGTACCAGGGAACAATAAATTACAGAAGAAAAAGTTAGAATTTAGCATTTTTTAAGAAAGTGCCAAATTTTTTGGAATTTTTAAAAGATACCTTCAAAAGTTCATTTTTGAAGATAGGCATCAACCCTTAAACTTTTAAAAACACATTGATCCCCAAATTCCATAATTAAGATGAAATTAAGAGAGCAATTTAATATATGAATGAAAGTATATACACTATGGTGCTAAACTTTAGATTTTGATAATTCTAAACATTTGAAATAAATAAACTGCCTTCAAGGAAGTTCAGTTATGTTAATTATAACACATTAGTAAGATATAAACATTTAAAAATATATTTTTCATGAGCTCCTAGTGAATTGGAGAAATGTTTATTGTAAGCAAAAAATTAATTTTAGAACATGTTATGTAAAAATGGATAGAATAATATTGAAAAGAAGGATACTTAAAATAATAGCCTTGTTTTCTTTTTTTCTGTAAGCATATGGGATTATAGATAAATATTATATTATTTAGTTTACTCTGTACTTTCCACATTTTCTACATTTTTTTTTTTTTGGACCTGGACATTATCTATTAGTGCCACCCACAAATTATTTAGTTATCTAAAGGAATGTCTTTCTGTTTTTTAAAAATTTGTATTGTAATATATTTGCTTTATAATGTTGTATCAGTTTCTCCTGTGAAGTGAATCACCTGTACATATACATATATCCCCTCTGTTTTGCATTTTCTTTCCATTTAGGTCATATAATGCAATTTTTATTACTTGTTTTGATTTGCATTAGTGTTTATAAATTTTTATTTATAAAAATAATACATGAAAGGAAGTATAATGTTTTGGCTATTGATTTTGAGGGTTTGTTTATGCTATCAGTAATTTTTTACTTCAATAAAATTGATAGAACTACTCAAGATAAGTTATAATTCCTACCCCTGGAATAAAATTTGCTGTTTTCTCTCCCAGTGATTTCATAATGGGCAAATATTTGGGTAAAATGTTATTTCCTATTCTATTTGAAGAAAGTATACTTGCAAGTATATGTTAGTCATTAGTATTTTAGATTTTTTAATATATGGGCATGCTAAATATTGTGCTATGGCTCTGCTAATAAGTGGAGAATAGCTGTTATAAGCATAGATTCTGAAGCCATTTTACCTGAAACCATGACTTCGTATCTATCATATATTACCAATATGACCTCAGGTGGATTACTTAACATTGCTAGGCTTCAATTTTCTCATCTATAAAATGGGCTAAATAATAACATTGCAAGTTTTTGTGTGTGTATGATAATTAAATGAGTTAAAATGAATTCAAAACACTTAGAAAACTGAGTGATGCATAGTAAGCACTGTAAAATTATTTTGCTACTATTATATTAATTATAATAATCATTGTAATATTTTTCAGTTCAATTCAGTTGTCCACTCACGTCCGACTATTTGCCACCCCAAGGACTGCAGCACACCAGGCCTCCCTGTCCATCACCAACACCTGGAGTTTACTCAGACTCATGTCCATTGAGTTAATGATACCATCCAACCATCTCATCCTCTGTCGTCCCCTTCTCCTCCCGCCTTCTGTCTTTCCCAACATCAGGGTCTTTTCAAATGAGTCAGTTCTTTGCAACAGGTGGCCAGAGTATTGCAGTTTATGCTTCAGCATCTGTCCTTCCAATGAATATTCAGGACTAATTTCCTTTAGGATGGGCTGGTTGGATCTCCTTGCAGTCCAGGGGACTCTCAAGAGTGTTCTCCAGCACCAAAATTCAAAAGCATCAATTCTTCAGTGCTCACCTTTCTTCACAGTCCAACTCTCACATCCACACATGACTACTGGAAAAACCATAGCTTTGACTAGACGGACCTTTGTTGGCAAAGCAATGTCTCTGCTTTTTAATATGTTGTCTAGGTTGTTTATAACTTTTCTTCCAAGGAGCAAGTGTCATTTAATTTCATGGCTACAGTCACCATCTGCGGTGATTTTGGAGCCCCCAGAAATAAAGTCTGCCACTGTTTCTACAAGTGATGGGACCAGATGCCATGATCTTAGTTTTCTGAATGTTGAGTTTTAAGCCAACTTTTTCACGCTCCTCTTTCAATTTGATCAAGAGGTTCTTTAGTTCTTTTAGTTCTTTGCTTTCTGCCATAAGAGTGGTGTCATCTGCATATCTGAGGTTATTGATATTTTTCCTGTCAGTCTTGATTGTAGCTTGTGCTTCCTCCAGCCCAGCATTTCTCAAGATGTACTCTGCATATAAGTTAAATTAGTAGGGTGACAATATACAGCCTTGATGTACTCCTTTTCCTATTTGGAACCAGTCTGTTGTTCCATGTCCAGTTCTAACTGTTGCTTCCTGACCTGCATATAGATTTCTCAAGAGGCAGGTCAGGTGGTCTGGTATTCCCATCTCTTTCAGAATTTTCCACAATTTATTGTGATCCACAGATTCAAAAGCTTTGGCGTAGTCAAAAAAGCAGAAGTAGATGTTTTTCTGAAACTCTCTTGCTTTTTCAATGATCCAACGAATGTTGGCAATTTGATCTCTGGTTCCTCTGCCTTTTCTAAATCCAGCTTGAACATTTGGAAGTTCGTGATTCACATGCCATTGAAGCCTAACTTGGAGAATTTTAAGCATTACTTTGCTAGCTTGTCAGGTGAGTGCAATTGTGTGGTAGTTTGAGTGTTCTTTGGCATTGCCTTTCCTTGGTATTGCAACGAAAACTGACCTTTTCCAGTCCTGTGGCCACTGCTGAGTTTTCCAAATTTGCTGGTAGATTGAGTGCAGCACTTTCGCAGCATCATCTTTAAGATTTGAAATAGCTCAACTGGAATTCCATCACCTCCACTAGCTTTGTTCATAGTGATGCTTCCTAAGGCCCTCTTGACTTCGCATTCCAGGATATCTGGCTTCAGGTGAGTGATCACAGCATAATGATTATCTGGTTCATGAAGATGTTTTTTGTATAGTTCTTCTATGTATTCTTTCTACCTCTTCTTAATATCTTCTACTTCTGTTAGGTCTGTACCATTTCTGTCCTTTATTGTGGCCATCTTTGCATGAAATATTCACTTAGTATCTCTAATTTTGTTCAAGAGATCTCTGCCTTTCCCATTCTATTGTTTTCCTCCATTTCTTTGCATTGATTGCTGAGAAAAGCTTTTTTTTTTTAATCTTTTCTTGCTATTCGTTGAACTCTGCATATTTTTAAAATGATATTATTTCAGAATGCTTAATAATATGAGAGATTTATAGTCTCATAGGCTTCACTTCTAGTTCAGTGAATCTCAAACTTCAGATTTCATTAAAATCATGCTGTGTAAAGTACCACTTAGACATTTTCACACCCAAAGGGCATGACTAAATAGATCAGGGATCATTTGTGTGTGCGTGCTCAGTCATGTCTGATTCTTTGCCACCCTATGGACTGTAACAGTCCAGACTCTTATGTCCATGGGGTTTCCAGGCAAGAATACTGGAGTGTCTTGCCATTTCCTACTCCAAGGGTTCTTCGTGACCCATTAATGGAACCCATGTTTCATGTGTCTCCACGTTGGCAGGCAGATTCTTTACCACTGTGCTACAAGGGATCACTTACCTACACCTTTAACCTCATCCCAGATTTTTCTAAAGCAGGTAAATAAAGAAAGAATACTTAGAAATTAGAGAAACCTCTTAAGCAAATAAAGATGGTCTCATATTGAGTCTCATTGCTTTCATTTTATATTAATGTTAAAAACAAATTTTTTTTTAAATTTACCTACTGAGTTAGTTGTTAACTACTGCAGTTTGGAATGCCTGTACTCGATAGTTTGGAAGGCTTTATTTTGGTGAAGCTTTATTTGCCCCTGATCCAATAAATGCAATTTTATGCAAAAGGTAGTAAAGAAAATGCTTATTTCAAAAGAGAAGTACTTTTACTTTTTAAAAGACCATTTATATATAATATTGTTCTAAATAAGTACAGTTCTAAAATGAATAAAACAAACAAAACAAAAAAATAAAATGAATAAAACAAAAAATCAGTCAAACAAAAACAACCTTATACTTCATCCCTCTCTATTCAGTTCTTATTTCAGTACTAGCAGAAAGCTAGAAAGATACCTATGACATTGAGATATCATACTAGTTATTAACAGGCTGAGCAGGGAAAATGTAAATATATTTTGGCAATGTGATTTACTCATAATTAATTATTAAGAGAAGATCTCAGAATTGCTCATAAATAGTCAAATGTGAAAGAAAAAACAGTCATTTTCTCTGAGTGGCATAAACTAGGAATTACCTCGTAATGATATTTAAGATAAGTAAAATAATTAGGTCTATTTGCTTCCTAAAGAGAAGAGGCGATTGATACCTGTCAATAGATTTAAATCCATATCCAGTCTTTAAACTCCTAGTGATCACACAGTGCATGACCAAGCAGCTCTCTGCTTCAGGGTTTGTGGCCTCTGTTCATTTAAATCTCACAGACTTTCAGCCTTTTCAGCAAGGTTTATTTTTGGTTGAAGACATTTGCTTCTGCTCATTGTATCTTGCATGCATTAGGCTCATTTTAGCTATGTGGAATACAGCTCTTTTTCATTTGTTCACTGATGGCTTATTTGTGTCCTCAAAAAAAAAAAAAAAAAAAGTTTAATGTTGGCTAAACGGTATATAAATGCATAAATTGGGCTGGCCAAAAAGTTCATTCATGTTTGCCTAAGCTCTAAGGAAAACCTGGAATGAACTTTTTGGCCAACCATACATTAAGTGCACACAGTGTTACTTGTGTATCATTCACATGAGCTTTGCATTTTTCAGTTCAGTTCAGTCTCTCAGTCGTGTCCGACTCTTTGCATCACCATGAACCACACAGCACGCTAGGCCTCCCTGTCCATCGCCAACTCCCAGAGTCCACCCAAACCCGTGTCCACTGAGTTGGTGATGGCATCCAACAATCTCATCCTCTGTCGTTTTCTCCTTCTGCCCTTAATCTTTCCCAGCATAACGTTCTTTTCAAATGAGTCAGCTCTTTGCATCAGGTGGCCAAAGCATTGGAGTTTCAGCTTCAACATCAGTCCTACCAATGAACACCCAGGACTGATCTCCTTTAGGATGGACTGGTTGGATCTCCTTGCAGTCCAAGGCACTCTCAAGAGTCTTCTCCAACAGTTCAAAAGCATCAATTCTTCGGTGCTCAGCTTTCTTTATAGTCCAACTCTCACATCCATAGATGACCACTGGAAAAACCATAGCCTTGACTAGACAGACATTTGTTGACAAAGTAATGTCTCTGCTTTTTAATATGCTGTCTAGGTTGGTCGTAACTTTCCTGCCAAGGAGCAAGCATCTCTTAATTTCATGGTTGCAGTCACCATGTGATTTTGGAGCCCAGAAAAATAAAGTCATCCACTGTTTCCACTGTTTCCCCATCTATTTGCCATTGGATGCCATGATCTTGGAGAAGGCAATGGCACCCCACTCCAGTACTCTTGCCTGGAATATCCCATGGACGGAGGAGCCTGGAAAGCTGCAGTCCATGGGGTCGCTGAGGGTCGGACACGACTGAGCGACTTCACTTTCACTTTAAACTTTCATGCATTGGAGAAGGAAATGGCAACCCACTCCAGTGTTCTTGCCTGGAGAATCCCAGGGACTGCCGTCTATGGGGTCGCACAGAGTCGGACACGACTGAAGCGACTCAGCAGTAGCAGCAGCAGCCATGATCATAGTTTTGTGAATGTTGAGCTTTAAGCCATCTTTTTCATTCTCCTCTTTTACTTTCATCAAGGGGCTCTTTACTTCTTCTTCACTTTCTGCCATAAGGGTGGTGTCATCTGCATATCTGAGGTTATTGATATTTCTCCCAGTAATCTTGATTCCAGCTTGTGTTCCTCCAGCCCAGCTTTTCTCATGATGTATTCTGCATATAAGTTAAATAAACAGGGTGACAATATACAGCCTTGATGTACTCCTTTTCTTATTTGGAACCAGTCTGTTGTTCCATGTCCAGTTCTAACTGTTGCTTCCTGACCTGCATACAGGTTTCTCAAGAGGCAAGTCAGGTGTTCTGGTATTCCCATCTGTTTCAGAATTTTCCACAGTTTATTGTGATCCACACAGTCAAAGGCTTTGGCATAGTCAATAAAGCAGAAATAGATGTTTTTCTGGAACTCTCTTGCTTTTTCCATGATCCAGAGGATGTTGGCAATTTGATCTCTGGTGCCTCTGTGTTTTCTAAAACCAGCTTGAACATCTGGAAGTTCATGGTTCATGTATTGCTGAAGCCTGGTTTGGAGAATTTTAAGCATTACTTTACTAGCATGTGAGATGAGTGCAATTGTGACGTAATTTGAACATTCTTTGGCATTGCCTTTCCTTGAGATTGGGATGAAAACTGACCTTTTCCAGTCCTGTGGCCACTGCTGAGTTTTCGAAATTTGCTGGCATATTGAGTGCAGCACTTTCACAGCATCATCTCTCAGGATTTGAAATAGCTCAACTGGAATTCCATCACCTCCACTAGCTTTGTTCATAGTGATGCTTCCTAAGGCCCTCTTGACTTCACATTCCAAGATATCTGGCTCTAGGTGAGTGATCACACCATTGTGATTATCTGGTTCATGAAGATCTTTTTTGTACAGTTCTTCTGTGTATTCTTGCCAGCTCTTCTTAATATCCTCTGTTAGGTCCCTACCATTTCTGTCATTTATTGAGCCCATCTTTGCATGAAATATTCTCTAATTTTCTTGAAGAGATCTCTAGTCTTTCCCATTCTATTGTTTTTCTCTATTGCTTTGCATTGATCACTGAGGCGTTCTTAGCTCTCCTTGCTATTCTTTGGAAGTCTGCATTCAAATGGGTATATCTTTTCTTTTCTCCTTTGCTTTTCTCTTCTCTTCTTTCATAGCTCTTTGTAAGGCCTCCTCAGACAGCCATTTTGCTCTTTTGCATTTTTTTTTCCCTTGGGGATGGTCTTGATTCCTGTCTCCTGTGCAGTGTCATGAACCTCCGTCCATAGTTCACCACGCACTCTGTCTATCAGATCTAGTCCCTTAAATGTATTTCTCATTTCCACTGTACAGTCATAAGGGATTTGACTTAGGTCATGCCTTGCATCTTTAGTAACTGAAAGAGAGAGAAAGGTACTACTCTTGTTTGTTTGCACTCTTGTTTTACCTGCATCTAGCAAAGACCTGGTATAGTGTGAGTACTTAGTACCTGTATTTTGGGTGAATAAGTGAATGCTAAAGAGTTAGCCATGGATAGGAGTTTGGGTAAACTCTGGGAGTCTGTGATGGACAGGGAGGCCTGGCATGCTGTGGTTCATGGTGTCGCAAAGAGTCGGACACGACTGAGCGAGTGAACTGAACTAAACTGAAAGAGTTAGCAAAAGTTGAATTTTGTTTTCTCTGTATTTTCAGAAAATGTTATTGGCTTTCACAGTTCTAAAATAAAATATCTTATTGTGAAAATAACACCAGAATTCATGCAGGTGCATGCTAAGTCACTTCAGTTGTGTCTAACTCTTTGCTACCCTATGGACTGTAGCCCACCAGGTTCCTCTGTCCATGGGAGTCTCCAGGCAAGAGCATCATGGAATACTTAAAAACTAGAGAAACTTAGAAGCAAACAAGACCTATCCATTTTCCAGATTCAATCAGGAATTGATTTTAAAATTCCTTTTAGATTTTTTTTTTTTTTTTGGTTTCTTTGTCCCTCTGTCTCTCTGTCATTGTGCTAGAATTGTGCAGCTTACACTTGTGGTAATCTTTGTATTTGTGGTACACATTAACTTTCTTAATTTTGAAGAAAGTTCCCTACTATGGGTAGACCAAAAGTCTTGTGTCTTCAAACCTCTTCTGGGAGGCCATTACTTCAAGGTGGCTTATCTGTCGGTGTTTGCCTCCAAGCGCAGGATTAAGGATTCCCCTTACTGTCTCTTGAACTCGGGGGGTACACTTAACTCCCTCCAAGCAGGGATGTGCATGTTTTTCATGTTCTAAACTTCATAAATACATGTGGGTCACCCATCAGTTTTTCCCCATTACCTGTTTATTTTTTCAACAAACTCTGTTGAGTGCCTGTAAGTGCTAGATGCTATTGTAAGCACTGAAGATGTGGATATTTCAGTTGTTTTCTAACTAGTAACTAAACACAAGTATTTCAATATTATACATGCTTTCTAATAAAAAATGATTTTGTGACTTCTTTAAAAATTAATTAAACCACCATCAAAATAATGATTAAAAGTATTATATTTCCTTTTTGAAGTTGCATTAACATGCAAAATGATAAATTCATGTACACCTCATATTACCACAAATAAAAACTAAAAAACCCTTTGGAAAAAAAGTGATGCCAGACCACTGTTCTATATGAAAAAAAATTCCAAACATACCTGGAAAACAGAGAGATATACAAATCTCAAATCAGAGTGCAAAGGAAGAAAAATATTGTTCTTAGAAGAATTTTTTGGAATTTTATCATTTTGCATCACAATTTACATATGGTAGTAATTTATATAATGGTGGATTTTTCTATTAGATTAACTACAAGTAGTTTTGTTGTAGACTGATGAATTATTTCTTATCCCTTTAGAAAATAAAGATTACTGAGTAGATTTTTAAGTTAACATATGGAACAGCTTTTAAATCCTTATATCTCATATATCAAGGAATTAGAATCTGCCTCTCAACATTTTTTATTGGGGAGCCCTTAAGAATCTGTAAGAACTAAATTTGAGATATAATGAGAGAGTGAAGTGGAAGTTACAGAGAGGTAAAGATGAAAGTTTGCTAATGTGCAAAAGAGTTTCTTTAGAAATTCTTGTTCATGTCAGGAGTATTGACTGGGTTTTAAAATGAGTGAAGTTGACTGCATTCCTATAGAGATTTCTCGGTAATCTTTTAAAAGGTTGTTTTAAGCATTTTGTTTTTTAGAAGAGTAATTGTCTTTAGACTCTTTAGACCATTATTTTTAGAATTGCAATCCCATACTCTACCTTGCAGACATTATAAACCTACCTGTATTCAAGAGTTCTCTAAATATTGCTCAAGCATGATTGACTAATTTAAAAAGTAAAGTTGAAAGTTTTATTTTAATACTTTAATTGATTAAGGCTATTGATTTAGTAAGTTATATCTATACAGATTCTACGAAAATCTAATGTAACTCTTTAGTGAAAGACTTGATAAATATTACTTTACATAATCATTTTTTAAAAAAACTTCTATATAGTTAAGAAATTATATTTTGTCTGTATTTGTTTTTACACTTATAATTTATGGTTTAAATACATATTTTTAAACACAAAAATAAGATTATTTTCAGAAAAAAGGTTTTCCCCTCAGAAATTTGAATTCAGGTCAGAGAAAGATTAGTAAGCCAGGTTTATTTTATACAGTTAGAAGAGTGTTTTTGAGTTGGCATTTCAGTAAAGAAGTCTGCTAATATTCTGTGTACTGAAGTTATAATTGGCTGCAATTTATAACCATGAACTGTTTCTATATTACATACAAAAAATGAAGTGTAGATTAACATTGATTGAAATGCCATGTAATTTGTTTTAACATGTTGAAAATTCATTAGGATGAACTAAATTTCCTTAGCAATAAAAGTATTCACAGGACCATCCATATACTGTTTCACAGTTTAAAATATTGTCCAAAATCCTTTGTCTGTGAAAAATGGTCCTAAAAGCTGAAATAAGCTATTTTATTTTCAGACTAAATATCTTGGTCCATTAGGATAAGCATTAATAAATACAGAATTATTTGTGAATTTTGATAATCTTAGTGTATCTCTAGAGAGTTGACTTGAAATGTTATTCTACACAGTTACCAACTTTATCTATTTTTCTGGCTATGCATAGGATTTTTATATATTGGTAATGAAAATGAAAAGAAAGCCAATACAACTATTCACTCAGTTTATTGAACATCTTTCTGATCATTATCTTGAGCTCATTATCAGGTAGATTATTTATCTCCACTTTGCTTAGGTCTTCTTCTGGGGTTCTGTCTTACTCTTTCATTTGACACATATTCCTCTGTCTCCTCATTTTGCTTAATTCTCTGTGTTTGTATTTATGTATTTACGTAGGTTGGTTATGTTTCCCAGTCTTGGAGAAGTGTCCTTACATCGTATGGGTCCCAGCAGCATGCTCCTCTCTGTTCACAGAATTGTATGCTCCTGGGGTGCCCCCTATGTGGGCTACATGGGCCCTTTTGTTGTGGCAGGGCTGACCGCTGTGGGTGTGCTGGTAGGCGGGGTGGAACTGTGTTGTACTTGACTGCTAAGCCCTACCTTGAGCAGTGACTGGTGTGACCCTCTCGTGACAGGGTAAGCCCTTAGCACTAATAGGTCTACCCTTAGCTCTAAGAAGGAAATGGCAACCCACTCCAGTGTTCTTGCCTGGAGAATCCCAGGGGTGGCAGAGCCTGGTGGGCTGCCATCTATGGGGTCACACAGAGTCAGACATGACTGAAGCGACCTAGCATGCATGGATGCATAGCTCTACGAACGCTAAGAGGGAGGGGTCCAAAAAAGATGCTTGCCTACACCAGTGCCTTCATTGTATAACAAGCTCCCCAAAATGGTTGCCACCAGTTTGTGTCCTCAGGGGAGTTCCAGAGGGATTTCCCCTCTCTGGGAGGCTCTCTGAGATCAGCAAGTGGGTCTCAGCCAGATTCCTTTCAAATTTCTTCTTCTGGGCTGGGACTCAGAGTGTGTAAAGTTTTTGCATGCCCTTTACCAGAAAAGTCTGTTTTCTGTAACCAAATATAAGGCCCTTTCGGCTTCAAAACCAGATATTCTGGGAGCTAATATTCCTGGAGCAGGACACCTGAGTTAGAGAGCCCAGTGTGGGGTTTAGGGGAAAATCTCAGCAATTGTGATTATCCTCCTGTTTGTGGGTCACATGCCTGGAGGTGTAGGTCTTCACTGTACTTCTGTGTCTCTGCCCATCTTTTCTGTCTGATTCTTGTTCCTGCTTTATAGCTTTAGTTATGGAAGATCTTCTCTGCTAGTCTTCAGGGCATTCTCATAGATACTTGCTCTGTCAGTTCAGTTCAGTCACTCGGTTGTGGGCAGCTCTTTGCGGATCCATGGACCACAGCACGCCAGGCCTCCCTGTCCATCACCAGCTCCTGTAGTCTACTCAAACTCATGTCCTTTGAGTCGGTGATGCCTTCCAACCATCTCATCCTCTGTCATCCCATCTCCTCCTGCCTTCAGTGTTTCCCAGCATCAGGGTCTTTTCAAATGAGTCAGTTCTTCCCATCAGGTGGCCAAAGTATTGGAGTTTCAGCTTCAGCATCAGTCCTTCCAATGAATATTCAGGATTTATTTCCTTTAGGATGGACTGGTTGGACCTCCTTACAGTCCAAGGGACTCTTGAGAGTCTGCTCCATCACCACAGTTCAAAAGCATCAATTCTTCGGCGCTCAGCTTTTTTCACAGTCCAACTCTCACATCCATACGTGACTACCGGATAAACCATAGCTTTGAGTAGACTGACCTTTGTTGGCAAAGCAGTGTCTCTGCTTTTTAATATGCTGTCTAGGTTGGTCATAACTTTTATTCCAAGGAGTAAGTGTCTTTTAATTTCATGGCTGCAGTCACCATCTGCAGTGATTTTTACTTGCCCTGTAAGTAGTTGTAATTTTGATGTGCCTGTGAGAAGAGATGATCTTAGGGCCTTTCTGTTCCACCATTTTGGCCCTCTCAACCCTGCTCCATATTGTTTTAAAGCCTTTCTGTGTCTATTAAAGTCTTGAAAATAATATATTTAATCAGTATATCTATATGGAATATTTTCCCCATGGAACAGAGATGCTTCCTCATAGACGACCTTAGAGGCAACATCTGATAATTCTTAGTAAAGCAACCTGGTTGGCTGTGCTAAGTGGTCTAGTTTTCTTTTATTTTGTTTTCATTCTCTTTTGAACATTTTTTAACTGGAATTGTGCCAGATCTTGCCAAGAACTTTATCAGTTCAGTTCATTTGCTCAGTTGTGTGCAGCATACCAGGCTTCACTGAGCATCAGCATCTCCTGGAGCTTGCTCAAACTCATGTCCATCGAGTTGGTGATGACATCCAACCATTTCATCTTCAGTCATCCCCTTCTCCTCCTGCCTTCAGTCTTTCCCTGCATCAGGGTCTTTTCCAATGAGTGGCTCTTGGCATCAGGTGAGCAGATTTTTGGAGCTTCAGCTTCAGCATCAGGCCCTCCAATGAATATTCAGGGTTGATGTCCTTTATGATTGAGTGATTTGATCTCCTTTCAGTCCAAGGGACTCTCAAGAGTCTTCTCCACATATAGAGGGCTAACAAACACATGAAAAGATGCTCAACATCACTCATTATCAGAGAAATGCAAATCAAAACCACTATGAGGTACCATTTCACACCAGTCAGAATGGCTGCGATCCAAAAGTCTACACGCAATAAATGCTGGAGAGGGTGTGGAGAAAAGGGAACCCTCTTACACTGTTGGTGGGAATGCAAACTAGTACAGCCACTATGGAGAACAGTGTGGAGATTCCTTAAAAAACTGGAAATAGAACTGCCTTATGATCCAGCAATCCCACTGCTGGGCATACACACTGAGGAAACCAGAAGGGAAAGAGACACGTGTACCCCAATGTTCATCGCAGCACTGCTTATAATAGCCAGGACATGGAAACAACCTAGATGTCCATCAGCAGATGAATGGATAAGAAAGCTGTGGTCCATATACACAATGGAGTATTACTCAGCCGTTAAAAAGAAAACATTTGAATCAGTTCTAATGAAGTGGATGAAACTGGAGCCTATTATACAGAGTGAAGTAAGCCAGAAGGAAAAACACCAATACAGTATAATAACACATATATATGGAATTTAGAAAGATGGTAACAATAACCCTGTGTACAAGACAGCAAAAGAGACACTGATGTAAAGAACAGTCTTATGGACTCTATGGGAGAGGGAGAGGGTGGGAAGATTTGGGAGAATGGCATTGAAACATGTAAAATATCATGTATGAAACGTGATGCCAGTCCAGGTTCGATGCACGATACTGGATGCTTGGGGCTAGTGCACTGGGACGACCCAGAGGGATGGTATGGGGAGGGAGGAGGGAGGAGGGTTCAGGATGGGGAGCACATGTATACCTGTGGCGGATTCATTTTGATATTTGGCAAAACTAATACAATATTGTAAAGTTTAAAAATAAAATAAAATAAAAAAAAAAAAGTCTTCTCCAGCACCACAAATCTTAATGCAACATAGGCACAATATACAGTTAGACTGATGGATAAGAGGGTGAGAGAATTTAGACTTTTAATACACAAATATTTTTGTTTGGTGTTTTATTGAAAATAAAATTCTCTTAGTTGCATGTTAATTGGAAATTTTATGAAAGGGCAGATAGCAAGCATGAACTCAGCCAAACAGCTCAACCCTCCAACCCCTTTGTCACAGCTTATAGCAAAATCCTGACTGATTTGACTCAGCTGAGGCAGTTCTTGCAGTTAATGCCATAGTAGCTTCTGTACGATCATATTATTAAAAATAGGGGGATGGGCAAGCAATATTGTTTCTAAAATTTAACTTATGCTGCTGTCTGTCTATCTCACCTCTCTGGGGAAACCACCATATGATATTAGATTCTGTAGAAATATTGCACAAACACCAGGGATTCACTCCTGGATTTTCATTTTGGTCTATTTTGGTGATCATTTTAGATGGTAACAGACAGTAGCAATGGCATTCAGTTAATTACTGAGATTATTCTAAGTTTTGACTAGAGAAGATCCCTCTTCCCCCATTTGCTATGTGGAATTATAATCAAGGGGAATTAGGATGGAGCAAAGTACCTAAGGAAAATGGTGTGATCCATTAATCATATAATTATTTTAATGCATTCTGTATTCCTTTACTCTGTATAATTTAGGTGAAATTACCTAAATTTTCTGTAGAATGAGCTCTGTTTTTCTAGTTGGAGTAAGCATCAGTATTTGGGAAACCTGGATAACTCAATAGAGAGAATGTTTATGTCTGCTCCCTACACAGTGAGTGATTAATAGGTGCTGTCTTCTTATTTCTAACAAATATCTCTTTGTAGGATGAAATTCTGACAGGAAAATTATAGGATTGGTGCCCATGATAGAATTTATGTTAATAATTGGAGGCCTTTTGCTTCTTAAGATGTAAATGGAGCTTAAATAAAAAGGTTAAGGAGGCAAAGCCCTTTTAAGAATATAGGTACTTCTTTACAAATATGGGTATGTTGTCAAGGCAGTATATATTCTACCCCCACCCTTGGGCAAATGTCACTGAATTGTCTATTAATATTCATTGTACATCTGTCATGTGCTCATTGAACTTGTTTCTCATGTGCTTTTAGCAATAGTACAAGCATTCTTGTGATGCAAGATGTTTTAATATAATATATGATACAAATGGATATTTTAATCATTTTTGGTTTTCTTATTTTACCTACCAAGGAATAGGAAAAAAAATTTGGATCAAAACAAGAATTTGTTAATAAAATAAATACTGCTTCTCTCAATCTACTAAGAAACAGACTTGAAAACATAAACAGACAAAACCCTGAGACATGTATTACTGCTTATACTAGAAAAGAATAAAACCATACATTTGAAAAAGTAAAATTATATATTTATATGTTTTGTATACCTCGATAGAATATTAGAAAGTCAGTCTCTTAAGTGGTTACTTACTTTCGTTTCTGCAAATGTGTGTCTAAAAGGGGGGAACACTTTATATCCAACTAGGAGTTTAATTCCCTCGTAATAAATCTCATGTGACTTTGATATATTTCCTTGAAATACTTAGCACTTACGTGTGTATCTTTTTCCAGCTGTGGTTGTGTAAATATTTAGATATTTCAGTCACTTATGTTTATATTTTATCTTCCAACTGGGCAGTTGTTGAAGGAATCCTGCCCTGCCTTTTTCCCTGATGCTGCCCTTGCCTGGAGTCAATTGTGTTATATTCCCAAGGTTCCACCAGGATTCCTGCCAAGGGCAGTTGACATTATCATCATAGTTCCTTGTTAAAAACCTTACTCCATCAACCTCTTTCTTATTTTACCCTCTCTTCTTTTTAACTTTTTTAGTTTCTTAGGCAAAATTTGAATTTCGTTTTGCCTAGTGTAATATAAACCTTTTATTATATAAAAAATGCTCAAATTAACATAACTAAAATGGTGGTTTGGAGAAGGCAATGGCACCCCACTCCAGTACTCTTGCCTGGAAAATCCCATGGACGGAGGAGCCTGGTAGGCTGCACTCCATGGGGTCGCTAAGAGTCAGACATGACTGAGTGACTTCACTTTGACTTTTCACTTTCATGCATTGGAGGAGGAAATGGCAACCCACTCCAGTGTTCTTGCCTGGAGAATCCCAGGGACAGAGGAGCCTGGTGGGCTGCCATCTATGGGGTCGCACAGAGTCAGACATGACTGTAGCGACTTAGCAGCAGCAGCAGAATGGTGGTTGTTGGATGGTTTATAGGAACTCTGAATTTATGATTGAAGAAAGAAGGCTTTTTATGAATCGTGTGTCAAGAATATTGTATAAAGAGAGCTGCTTTGACGGTGTGGAGATGGACACAATGTTTAAGGAAAAAGATTGCAGTAACTAGGGGTCTTTCATTAACTCTCTTCTGAGATTTATCTGTGCTCTTCCCTACTTATTCTTGGTGTAACTCTCTCAAGGTCCTTTGAGAAAGTGAGGCACAGTGATTCATAGAAGTTGGGTGGCTTTTCCTTCAAAGCATGTTGGTGGAAATTAATAGGAATCAGTGGTATTTACCTTTAATTGTGCAAACAGTATGTAGAAATTGAGGTTTCTCAAATATTAAAAACTGATAATATAGGATAGCTACTCAGAACTGCAAGCTCATATTGGAGAAGATTACACAGTACAAGGAATGATTTATATTCTCATTCATTCATCATGAAAGTCTTTACTGAGTTAAGTGACTATGGAATCATATGATTTACAGTTAGATATTCTGATTGTCTGGGAAAAGAACATTAGATGTCATCAGGTTTGACTGCGTCTTGCTGTTTTTTTAATCTACCTTTTAAAATTAAATTAAAAATTAAAATTAACATCTTGTAGCATTGGAAGCAAGAGTGGACAAAGCCTGTTTCTCTTTAGATTTTAACTAATTAATCCTAGCAATGTTTATGGAATAGTGGGAAAGAGCAAGGATTTTGAATCTGATTTTAGACTTGGATCGCAGCACTGCCACCTTCCAGCTGAGTGACAGCAGGGAGTCTCAGTCCCCGAATGTGGATACCAGATAACAACACCGCACCTCATAAAGATGCTGTTTGTGATAAAGGAGATGATGGACATTTCATATTTGTTTTTTTTTTCCATTTGCTTTCTTCCTTAGACATGATAATAAATAATAACTTATTATGGTTTTTATAGAGATAATGATTGCCATTTATAATTGTTACTATTGAGGTTGTAAATGTCACTGGAATTAGAAAGCTCCTTTCTTCAAGGTTCTATATTATGAGAAATGTTGCATTTCTGTTTTTTATTATGATTTCCAAAGGTTTTGGCTCTTCTGTCAAATAACTTTTTTTTTTTTTTTTTGCTATTCATTCTCTTTGGATGCTTATATGCTAACAGAGTGTGTTTTCATTTGAAATGTATTCCTCAGAAACAAAGTTCAGTGGGATGTCTTGCAAAGAGAAAAATAAAAACAGTTCAATGGCCAAATAAGTTTGAGAAATGCCACGTATTATATTCTTCTTCTAGCACACATAATATGCATTAGCAAGATTAAAAGATTCTGAGAACCGCAGTTCTCTTTTTTGAGCAAACAAGCTGAGAAAAGAGTATTCCACAGAGCATTTTGAAAGTTTAGCCTTTAATAGAACAGAGAGCATTTTTATTGCTGAAACTCTTTACTGAATGCTGCTGTACAAACATCATGGTGAAAACTTGGGCCCGAGTTCTCCACTTCCAGAGGCATGCTGGCCGTGGGCCAGGTGTATGGGGCCATAGGTTAGACACGGAGAGAGTCCTGAGCTCCACTGTATTTTCATGGAGCCTGGGTGATCTCCAGTTTCTGTAATTGGCCGTTACTTCCTCTATCCACTCTCCCTAGACAGATTTATTCCTTCCCAGGGTTTCAGTCTCCAGCTTGATTCTCATCTAGAGATCCAGCTGAGATTTTTTTTTTTTTCCTTGAGGTCTGGATATTTCATTGGCAACTAGTTGTCTTCATTTGTATATTCTGGAAGTATCCCGAACTCTCCATGACTCATGCTGAATAAATCATCTCTGTCCTTCTTCCTCTGACCATAGTCACTCTTTTATTCTGGACCTTCACTGGGGCTGCCCTTCACCCATTGCTCAGACCAGAATCTTGAACTTTCTCTACCTGCCGCTTCTCCTCCACCTTGGGCATTTTTCATTTCCGTCTTTTTCCAAATTGCCAGTGAGTAGATCCTGTTGATATTGTAACTGTCTCTAGAGGCTACCTTCTATCTTCCTTTCTGTCATTCAAGATCCAAGTACAAGCTTTCAGAATTTATTATTGAAAGAGTGCGAAAGTATCCTAAAATCTCTTCCTAGCTAGCTGCTGCATTCTAGTTTCATAGTACCAATAGTGACCTTTTTAATACCAAACTTGAGCATGCAGTCCCTTGCTTACAGTATTTGAATGTTCTTATTGCCACATTGGGAATTTCCTGGTGGCTCAGAGGATGAAGCATCTGCCTGCCATGCGGGAGACCAGGGTTCGATCCCTGGGTTGGGAAGATCCCCTGGAGAAGGAAATGGCAACCCACCCCAGTATTCTTGCCTGGAGAATTCCATGGACAGAGGAGCCTGGCTGGCTACATTCCACGGGGTCGCAAAGAGTCGGACACGACTGAGCGAGTTCACTTCACTTCATTTCATTGCCACATTACCTGCCTCCTGGGAAATCTGTATGCAGGTCAAGAAGCAACATTAGAACTGGACATGGAACAGTGGACTGCTTCAAAATTGGGAAAAGCTGTATATTGGTACCCTGCTTATTCAACTTATATGCAGAGTGCATCATGCGAAATGCTGTGCTGGATAAAGCACAAGTGGGAATCAGGATTGCTGGGAGAAATATCAATAACCTCAGATATGCAGATGACACCACCCTTATGGCAGAAAGTGAAGAGGAATGCAAGAGCTTCTGATGAAAGTGAAAGAAGACAGTGAAAAAGCTGGCTCAACATTCAGAAAACTAAAATCATGGCATCTGGTCCCATCACTTCGTGGCAAATAGATGGGGAAACAGTAAGAGACTTTATTTTTGGGGGCTCCAAAATCACTGCAGATGATGACTGCTGCCATGAAATTAAAAGATGCTTACTCCTTGGAAGGAAAGTTATGACCAACCTAGACAGCACAGTAAAAAACAGAGACATTACTTTGCCAACAAAGGTCCGTCTAGTCAAAGCTATGGTTTTTCCAGTAGTCATGTATGGATGTGAGAATTGAACTATAAAGAAAGCTGAGCGCCACAGAATTGATGCTTTTGAACTGAGGTGTTGGAGAAGACTCTTGAGAGTCCTTTGAAATGCAAGGAGGTCAAACCAGTTAATCCTAAAGGAAGTCAATCCTGAATATTCATTGGAAGGACTGATGCTGAAGCTGAAGCTGAAGCTGAAACTCTAATCCTTTGGCCACTTGATGGGAAGAACTGATGGATTGGAAAATATCTTGGTGCTGGGGAAGATTGAAGGCAGGAGGAGAAGGGGACAGAGGATAAGACAGTTGGATGTCATCATTGACTCGATGGACATGCATTTGAGCTAGCTCTAGGAGTTGGTGATGGACAAGGAGGCCTGGCGTGCTGCAGTCCATGGGTCATAACTGACACGGACACGACTGAGCTACTGAACTGACTGAACTGAACCAATTGCCTTCAGTTAGGTTCCAGAACTTTGGCTTGACATACAAAGCCCATCACATTACTGCTTCATCAGGCATGGGCATCATAATCTCTGATGTCCGCCTAAACTGAGATCACACAAGTCACTGTAATCTTCTATATCTGTGCTTCTGAATGAAATCCTCTTTCTTTTCTTCCTGACTCATTTTTTTAAGACTCGCCTCAAGTTTCTTATGTTGGCATGCCTCTCTCAGGCAGTCTTAAAGTGCCCATTTTTTGTATTCTCATAGCAACCTATACATGTCACTTTCTTATCTAAAATACACTTTCAGGATATAAGTAAAATCTACTTAAATATATATGGCCTCAGCAGTTGATCCTCATTAGCATCCAGCTTTCATAATTAGAGCCAAAATAAAGGCCAGTAATATAGTATAATGCTGTATTTTCTGGAGCTTTCCAGTACTTGTATTTGGGTAATCTTAAATTCAATTTAAATTTCATTTGCCATCAGTATAGCTTTTGTGAAAGACCATGAATTTCCAAGTAATTTTTCCCCATGTTGCTGGCTTATTTCCTCCACTTCTAGAGCCTGGTTACATTTAAAAGATTTATGATATGTTGTATATCATGCACTGAACTAAAGCTATTTCTCAGTATTTCAGATTACAAAACTATTACTCAATATTTCAGATTATATGTTTTTTGTTTCATGGTGGACATAAGCAAATAATAGATCTTTTAGTTTCATCATTCATCATTTCGTTAGGAAATAGTAACTGTAGTAATTACAAATTAGAGCCATAAATAAACTCCATGCAGTGTTTATAGTCTAGTAGAGGTTAAACAGTGTGTATATATGGTTACAATTTAAAAAGAAAATCTTTTGGGACTTCCCTGGTGAACCAGTGGCTAAAACTCTGCACTCCCAAGCCAGGGGGACCGGATTCAATCCCTGGTCAGCGAATAAGATCCCGCATGCTGCAACTAAGAGTTCACAGATGCGACTGAAGATTCCGCATACCCCAGTGAAGATCGAAGGCCACATGCCGAAACTAAGACCTGGCACAGCACAATAAATAAAATATAAAATTAAAAAATAGACAAAAAATAAAAATGAAATATTTGCAGTATTTTCATACAGAGCATGATAAATAAGCTTCAGATCATTCCACTCAAATAAGGGTTTGCTGTTAGCACTTTTTGTTTATTCAACATGTATTTATTGAATATGTGGTGTGAGCAATCTGCCATGTATAAGAGAAGAAACCGTGAGCAAAATTAGACCCGCAGAACTTCAGAGTAATGGGAGAGACAGTGTTCAAGGCATCTAGCGAATAAATTTAAAATATAATTCTCATATTTTACCACAGGTAATTTCATACCCTTGCTAAAAAGAAGCATTTAAATTTTGTGGTAAAGGTCAGAGAAGGTAGAGATTTGAAAGAGGAATGGGTATCCACTAGAATAAGATCTTTTTGAGACCAGACCCTAAGGCAGGCGTAGGCCTTGGAAGGAGGAAGCTTAATATGGAACAAACAGAAAACTCAGGTGAAGAAAGCAGAGAAAGCAGCAGAATAGCAAGGGTCCTGAGAGCTAGATAGGGAAATGAACACAGTCTCCAGTAGGTCTTGTTAAAGACTTTAAGAGCAATGAGTTTATTTTAAGAGTCACCGAAATAGGGGAGGACCCAGATTGTATTTACACTTCAAAGCCTTCATTTGGCTGCATTGAAGTGAAGCTATTTAAGAGCGTTCCTAAATCCTGGTGGGAATCTACAGCAGTTTGATCTGGGATGGTAACTGGCTGTACAGATTGCGATGAGTAAATTGATTTGAGAAATTTGAGGGAAGATTAAGGAACAGAAAGAGGTGTCAAGCAAGACTGCTTTCTACTTTTCTTTGTTCATTGAGATTGGAACACTAGATGAGAACAAGGTTTAAAGTTTGGTTGTTGAAGTTGAGAAACCTTTAAGATTTTTACATATTAAATCTATCCATGGCAACAGTAAGGTAGGAACATTAAAAATATGAAAGTTGATCCCTGTTTTAGTGATTACAATCTCATTGGAAAAAATAAGGCACAAACAAAATATTTAAATGACACTCTCAGGACTTTGCTTGTTAAGCAATACGTGTGATCTAGAATGTAGCTCCTCACCTAATATCCTTTTCCATTTAATATTGAATTATTTAAACTCAATTATGTAACATTTCATCTTTAAAATCTACTAAAGTAATAAAATCATGATTGGAGACTAATGAACTTAATTTATTGAATAAAAACTCTGGGAAAGTATATATGCGTGTATATATAAATATGTATATATAACATATGTGTGTGTTGTATATGTGTGTGTGTGTGTGTGTGTGTGTGTGTGTGTATGTATGGGGCTTCCCAGGTGACACTAATGTTAAAGAATCTGTCTGCATTACAAGAGAGTTTGATCCTTGGGTTGGAAAGATTCCCTGGAGTAGGAAATGGCAATCTGCTCCAGTATTCTTGCCTGAAAAATTCCATGGACAGAGGAGCCTGGCAGGCTACAGTCCATAGGGTTACAGAGAGTTGGACATGGCTGAGCAATCCTTATGTGTGTGTATATATATATATATGTATTAATATATTTATGTACATGTATTTATTATTTAGAAAGATATGAAAGTCTATATAAAGTTCCATCTTGCATATTTCAACATAAATGTTCATTAATATATAGCATATGTTTTACTAAAGTGTTGATTGATGTTGCATTGAGGAGGAGATTCCAGGAAGCCATGCCATTATTTGTAACAGTCAACAATTCTCTAACACATTCCTCTGCAAAAACAGGCACGTACATGGTACAAACAGACAGGGTGATGGCTTCTGAAACAGGGGATTTGGAGAGTAGACGGGATTTGTACAGACAGAGATTTAGCAAGAGCACTTTCTAAGTGGAGAGTCAAAAGGATTCAGGAATTAGAAAGTATGGTTAAAGTAGACACCAGAAGGATTAGTAGACACCAGAAGGTGTCTAGTAGACACCAGAAGGATTAGTTAGGAAGGTTAGGAAGAGTAGGTCAATACTGTGCAGTGTTTATTGGATGGTAGTGCTAATGCCTGGGCTTTTGAAATAAGACTTTTAATTGTTTTCAAGTTGATGATATGAAGCTATTTTGTCAATTCTTCTGCAGGCTCCCGTCTTCGTCAGGAAGATTTTCCACCTCGTATTGTTGAACACCCGTCAGATCTAATTGTCTCAAAAGGAGAACCTGCAACTTTGAACTGCAAAGCTGAAGGTCGCCCCACACCCACCATCGAATGGTACAAAGGTGGGGAGAGAGTGGAGACAGACAAAGATGACCCTCGCTCACACCGAATGTTGCTGCCAAGTGGATCTTTATTTTTCTTACGTATAGTGCACGGACGAAAAAGTAGGCCTGATGAAGGGGTCTACGTCTGTGTAGCAAGGAATTACCTCGGAGAGGCTGTGAGTCACAATGCATCGCTGGAGGTAGCCAGTAAGTAAAATGGGCTTTTAGTGTTGGGGAGCACATGGCCTGTGAGTTGGTGGAGGGATGGCAGCGTGGGATCGTTTACCTTGTTCATCACAGGCTTTACCTGAGGAAGATCTGTAGCTTTATATGTGTATATCATCCACTATTTATTTGAATTTTCTGAATTTCTCATCCTAGCTGGTTATTCCAGCTAAATTGGGATTCATACATAGTTGTGAACTGTTTTACCTATTTTTTTTTGAAATTTAAGAACATTTTTATTTTATAATGGACTATGAGTTGACTTACAGTTTTGTGTTAGTTTCAGGTGTACAGCAAAGCGATTCAAGTATACATATATCTATTCTTTTTCAAATTCTTTTCTCCTTTAGGTTTTTTATAGTATTGAGCAAATGTCCTTGTGTTGTGTTTTACCTTTTGGAACTGTTTTCTGTTGAAGATGCTCACTGAAACTGATTTATTCCCCTCCTTTGTTCCTTTTAAATATATAGAGTAGAGGATGTAAGAAGAATACTGTAAGATATTTTTCGTTTGTCTTCATTAGGAGAAATACTTTCGACTGGTAGTGGAAGTTATGGTTTTAAACTGTTTCCAGTTGTCAGAACTATATTATACTTTGGGTAAAGCTAAATCTAGAGAAATGTATATATTTGCCTCATACTTTATCATCTTTGCTACACTGTAGTGCACTCTGAGAGGAAAACATGTGATGGGAATCCTTGGGTGGCTGATGGTTCAGTATATTTATACAGATAAAAAAGGCCACTCGTTTGAAATTATCTCAAAAAGGATTTGGTTAACTAATGATTCAGTTGTTATACCTAGAGTCTAGATGTGTAATGTATTGTATTTGAATTAGAAACAGGCTTTTCTTATTTTCAATAAGGATTCAAGAGTCAGAAAATTTCATTCCCTTGAAAGAATCCTGCTGAGCATATGTATATATGACAGAAATTGAGAATTGTATATGGATTAGAGAGACAAATGAAATTAGATCTAATTCACTTTAAATTTGACTATCTATAACTATATATGAAACTATATATGTAACTATGTCTATTTTTATATATAATATTTTATAAGGTGATTGATATTTTAATATAATGGGCTTCCATTGTGGCTTAGCTGGTAAAGAATCCATCAGCAATGCAGGAGACCTGGGTTCAATCCCTGGGTTGGAAACATCCCCTGGAGAAGGCAAAGGCTACTCATTCCAGTGTTCTGTCCAGGAGAATACCGTGGTGGGGTTACAAAGAGTCGGACATGACTGAGTAACTTTCACTTTCACTTTCTTTCACGTTCAAAATTCTAGTTATGTAATCAATTTTCATAATCTTTAGCATTACATCCAACATTCAACTAGAAATGACTATATAGAATCACAGATAATTATGAAATTATAAACATAGAAAGGGATTTACAGATTATTACAACTCAATCATATTATTAATGTGGAATCATTTCCAAAAAACCTAGATGATTTGATTCACACTCACAGAGCCATGTAATACTGAATACTTGAGACAGAAAGCCAAAGATATCTTATATGAGCATAAAACTTAATTAGATAGAATAAAAAAACATTGAATCATTTAAAACTATGTCGAAACTAGACATTCACATTTTTAAAACATTTACTTGAAACCCAACTTTATATTTCTCTATTTGAAGTTAACTGATAATTAACTTACTGTACTTTCTTTTATTGCTTTGATTCTCAAGATAGATCTTAGAGCTAAATCAGTGATATGTAGAAAAGCTGGAATCACAACAGAATGTTTTCTTTTTCTTTGTATGTCTATTTTTTAAACTCAACTTTAAATGTAGCACAAGCAAAAGAATGTAAAGGTTCAACTTATTTATAAGAAGACATATGTTTTGCCAAAGACATCTTTTAAACTTACATTAACACTTTTCTAACTCTTGACACCATTATGTTTAAGAATAATTATTTTCTGTGAAGATAAGTATAAGTTAATATTTGAGAGCAAATTTAAATCAAGAAAGATGATGTCAGCCTAGATAACCTAGGCCAACTCTTGTATGTAGTACCTAAGGAACTAAAGACCAGGAGGGAAATCAGTGATTGTAACTTCTCTGGAATTGTTTATAAGAAATATGTAGCAACAGAAATATCAAAGAGCATGTCATGTTTCTGTGTTATTATCTACTCTCCTTGCATTCTTGTCATTGTCAGAAGTTTTTTAAAAGTTGATAGACTTGAATTGAGTGTCTAAACGCTCACCCTCTATATCTTCCTTTTCAAAACACCTCTAGTTTTACCTCAGATGATCAAGATATCCTTAATGCATTGGGATTTAGAGACCTGTCTGTTTTAATCTGTCTTTTGTACAGTTATTTTAAAAGGTACTTTTAGTTTCCAGTTAAGTTCTTTTCCTAACGTAGACATTCCACAACTTGAGAGTCCATTATGGGAAAAGTTCTTGCAGTCTCAGTCAACAAATATACGATTATGAAATTGAAACCAGACAGAAGATCATTATATAACTTTTACCAGTGAAATACTCTAATACACAGTCCCTTAATGCATAGTTCACAAATCTTAGTGGGATAGTCCTGACACATTCCAAAATGTTTTCAAGCTCCAGAGGAAAAAAATTATTATAATTTACTGAATAAAATTTAATGAAACTACTCTAGAAAATACTTTAAGATATCATTCATTAACAATTCATACAGTTCGGAAGAGGAAAGTATATAGATATTATACATTTACCAAATATAGTTTGGTATTAATGAGGGTAGTACAATAATAAGGATCCATATTAGTGATAATAATTATTTGAAAAAGCTTAAGTAGTGTTTGCTTCCAATAATTTTTATACTAGTTAAATTGAAAAAATTAAAAGGATGCTTTTGTTTAGATAAATTGTGTTGTTTGGACATGTAAGTTATATGGGAAACATTAACTTCTCTGTAGTTAATTTTTTTTAAAAAATCATGGTTCAGTATACTACAAATAGATGTGTAGTAATTTAATTCACATATATTTCAGTTATCTATTTTAGCCAATGGTTACAGCTCATTCACCATTTTAACATATGTTTGCATTGTAAAATCAAAACTAGCCTTTTGTATGTTACATAAATACCAGACAGGAGGGTAGACAGGGAAACATGGGTCATATTTGCTGTAGGTTAAATCTATAAAGTATTATTATAGCTTGTGTTTATTATTTCCGGGAAAGTATTATTATTTTTTTATATTTTCTTAGTTTAGATGTTCAATAAGAGCTATTCTTCTTTCTCCCAAAGGCTCAAACACAGGAAGACAAAAGATTGCATCTAATTTCTTAGTGATTCTAAAGCCCAAAGTAATAGCATTAACAAAAGTGTCTTGAGACAACACTGGTTTCATAGCACAGTTGTTGGTAATGTCTTTAAAAACATTTATCTGTGTTTTATTTGCCTTTGAACCAAGTTTTACAGCTGTAACAACTGGATTACTTGGTTCCTAACAATTGTCAGTCTCTCAAACAATGGCGAAAAATGGTATGGAATGTCATTTCAAACTTTTATTTTTGTATAGAAATAATAATATTCTTGTCTTTCATGTTTTTAATATTTATTTAAATTTAAATAATGCACCAAGAGGATTGTATTTATTGGTTATTTTTAGGATTATTTTTGTTTTCATTTAAATCCAATTATATTCAAGTTTGGTCTCCCAGGTGGCACAGTGGTAAAGAATCTACCTGCCAATACAAGAGACACAGGAGATGTGGGTTGGATCCCTGGGTTGAGAAGTTAGATCCTGGGTTGGGAAGATAGATCCCTTGGAGGAGGAAATGCCAACCCACTCCTGTATTCTTGCCTGGGAAATCCCATGGACAGAGGAGCCTGGCGGGCTGCAGTCCATAGGGTCCCAAAGAGTTGGATACAACTGAGCTTCCGAACATGCACATATAACAAAGTTGGACCCAGTGAAAAGCACTGACCAATCTTTAGGTGATGATATTTGCTATGTGGTAAAAGTTGTATTCTTGTTCTTGAAAAATCAATTTTGATGCAATTAAATTTATCTTGCACAATTATAAATTCTAAGAATTGGAATGCTAAGAAATATATGGTAGTCCATACACCTAGAGTTTCCATCCATCTTTGAAAGCTTATCTCTAAAGGTAAAATCATTTTTAATTACAGATACATTTTTAAATTATTTTTCTTTACAAGCCAAGAATGATATATCTTGACGAGGACTTTAATTTGTAAATTTTTTTTTTTTTTTAAATCCATGGCTGCGCGCGGGGGCGGCGGGCAGCTGGGCCTTCCCCGGGGGCGCCTGGGCCCCTCGGGGGCTGGGCCCCGGGCTCCTGCCGACATCCCCCTGCGCACCTGCGTACCTGCCTGCTCCATGATTTGTAAATTTAAAATATATTTCTCTAATTCTCTAAGACTTATAACTCACTGTTCATCTAATTCAGTTTTGAACTGAACTTTTTAAAACAGTCTTGCAAGTAGTATTTCTTGTTTGTTTTGAACTAGCTTTATTTGATAGTCTACTGAATGTTTAGAAAATGTTCTTTAATGCCCAACATTACCAAATTATTAAATACCAAGTTATTAAATTTAGTTCAACTTATGCCTGGCGTAAATTGATAGCACAGTTTTTTGACCCAACTTATATTAATATGTAATTCAATCTTGGGTAATTGCATTGAATTTTAGGGAAAGTTAATTTGAACCTTGACCCTCATGCTTTCGATTGCAGAACATGTCTATGTCATCTGCTAAGCAGTGCATAGTCAGCATATGACTGTTTGTTTCCTATGTAAACTGTTTTCTCCTGAGGAAGAGAAATCCCTTCAGGCTAGGCGGTCATCTGCTGGCTGTCTTAGCAGCAAAACACAGAACTGTCTTTACAGAAAAAAATAATTTTGTACAATTAATCAGAGAGTAAGTCTTTCCAGATTTTATTAACTAGGATGCTTTTTAATAGTAATTACCTTGAGGTAGAATGTTTATATTTTAAAGTAATATTTTCCCACTACTGTCAATATATTGTGATCTTTCATCGATATTGTTATTAAACAATGCTTCTTAAAAGTGATTTAAGATTTGATTTATCTGATTTTCCTCATTTGGATAACATGAGAAAGTGTACTGACCATGTATGCTAAGAGCCAGGCGTTAAACGGTAAACCATATTTTATTGTTAAAATATGTTTCTAAAATCTGAGCATGGAAGATGGAAGGATTACCCCTTTAGGTGAAATGGTTCAGATAAGCAGATAAAATCAGAATATGCCATCAAATTGACAATACTGACTGATTAATTGATGATTGATTATGCATCCAGTCAAGCTAACCCCTGTTATGGTTAGACACTAGTTATTCATTGAATATATATGTGCACACACACATGTTTTGTTCCCTGAAAGACTTATCTTTGAAATTGAGCTAGTTCTATATTGCATCTTTGAAAATATTTCTTGTTTCCTCTACTTAATCTGTATTTTTAAGCAACTTTGCAGTTCCATTCTTTGATCAGATTGTAAAACTTATATACATATAAATATATATGATTTTTATTTTCAGTATTCAAAGGAAAAATGTTAAAAACTCATTTAGTTTAGTGATTTTAAAATATTCATCGCAGCACTGTTTATAATAGCCAAGACATGGAAGCAACCTAGATGTCCATCAGCAGATGAATGGATAAGAAAGCTGTGGTACATATACACAATGGAGTATTACTCAGCCATTAAAAAGAATACATTTGAATCAGTTCTAATGAGGTGGATGAAACTGGAGCCTATTATACAGAGTGAAGTAAGCCAGAAGGAAAAACATAAATACAGTATTCTAACGCATATATATGGAATTTAGAAAGATGGTAACAATAACCCTGTGTATGAGACAGCAAAAGAGACACTGATGTATAGAACAGTCTTATGGACTCTGTGGGAGAGGGAGAGGGTGGGAAGATTTGGGAGAATGACATTGTAACATGTAAAATATCATGTAAGAAACGAGTTGCCAGTCCAGGTTCGATGCACGATACTGGATGCTTGGGGCTGGTGCACTGGGACGACCCAGAGGGATGGTATGGGGAGGGAGGAGGGAGGAGGGTTCAGGATGGGGAACACATGTATACCTGTGGTGGATTCATTTTGATGTTTGGCAAAACTAATACAATTATGTAAAGTTTAAAAATAAAATAAAATTAAAACCAAAAAAAAAAAATAAAATAAAATAAATAAAAAAAAAAATAAAATAAAATATCTTTCCACCTTCTGGCACACTTACATTCTAAAATACACTGACATTTGTTGCAAAATTCACATATGATTAAATGAATTTATGCATATAAAGTGTGTAGCACAGTGTGAATGGCACATAATAATAAATCGTAAATCTAATTGTCAGTCTGTTGTTTCACTACTTTTTTCTCTTTCCCTGTATTGTGGTCAGACACTATGATCATTTATACAGAGGGGATCTAAATGTTTTTATATCAAAAATGGACTGACTCCATTTTGAATTTGAAGATTTTTGTGCTAATATAATAAAATTTAAATAAAATATTTCAGTAATTAAATTTTCTTGAATTAATTTCTGGTTAAGTACAGAGCATATGGAGTATATTAAATTCCATCTTGAGTTGAATTCCTGGTAGGAGAGATTTACCCTTAGCTTTAATTAGCATTGTTAATGCTAGACATGCAAATAATATTGACTTAAATAATTTTTTATTGTCGGAGAAGGCAATGGCACCCGACTCCAGCACTCTTGCTGGAAAATCCCATGGACAGAGGAGCCTGGTAGGCTGCAGTCCATGGGGTCGCTGAGGGTCGGACACGACTGAGCGACTTCACTTTCACTTTTCACTTTCATGCATTGGAGAAGGAAATTGCAACCTACTCCAGTGTTCTTGCCTCTCCCAGGGACGGGGGAGCCTGGTGGGCTGCCGTCTGTGGGGTCACACAGAGTCAGACACGACTGAAGCAACTTAGCAGTAGGGGCTAATGAAATAATTCATTTTGTAACTTTTACAGTTAGGAAAACATTAAATTATTCTTTTTGAATTCACATGTTTTTTCACTTAAGTAGGGAAGCAATATTGCTAAGTTCTGTCATATGATTATGTTTACTAACAACTTGAGTTTTTACCACCAATAGAATATAATTGTTCGTTATTGCTATTCCTAGTTAGTTCAGGCTGCTTTAAGAATACTGAGTACCATGTACTTACTGAACAAACAGAAACATTTCTCACAGTTCTAGAAGTTTGGAAGTTGAAGGCCAGGGTGCCAGCATGCTCAGGTTCTGGTGAGACTTCTCTTCCTGATGATGAGAAAGTTCTGGTTTCTATTCCTTTATAAGGCCTCCCATACCATCTCGGGGGCTCCATGCCTATGAATTCATTCCACCCTAATTACCTCCAAATATCATCATATTGGGGATTAAGATTTAAATATACACATTTGAGTGGAGTGGAGAGAAGAGGGGATACACAGACATTCTGTCCATAGCTGTCTTTAATAGCAGTTATTTGGAGATTTGATTTTATTAATTATTTACTTATTTATTCTGTAGCACCAGCTCTTGGGGCATGCAGGATCTTCACTATGGTATGTGGGATCTAGTGCCCAACCTAGGGATTGAACTTGGGCCCCTGTATTGAGAGCACAGAATCTTAGCCATTGGACCACCATAAAAGTCCCATTTGGAGATTTTAAACTTGGATTTGCAGCTATTTGATCATCTTAAATAACTGAGAAATAAAAATCAGAAAACCAGGGAGAAAAATCATGCAATCTCAATGATGTAAGTAGTAAGCCCATCAGACCAAATGGTGCATCCAAATATCAGGTTTAAATTGTGTAAGGCATTGAGGATAGAAACATTATGTCTTCAAGTAAATATAGTGTGGATTTTGTGTTTGTTGAGATAAGTAAGCACAGCATCTTTTCATTAGGAGGAGACAGTTTTCATTTTCTTTGAAATTAGATAAAAACTTTCTTCTTTTCTTATTTTTGGTTTATCTTTCCAAAGAATATTTAGTACGAAGTGTAAAAGCAGAAGCCTGTATTCCATAACCCATGTGAAAGATGACATTGACAGAGAACATAAAGAGAAGGTTTGAGTTTCAATGGGTATTTTAGTCAAAAAGGACAAAGCCCATTGGCCATTTGAATGTGGGTGTTAGAGGAGGTAGCTGTCAGATAATGTACTATTTATTCATAAATAACCAACAGGTGATGTTCTATTTGTTAGTTAAACAAATCACAGGCTATAGGCACGTGTTCAGTTGATTTCTTAGGCAAACTTTTATTGTTTTTTCTTTGGTTCACAAATCTGTTATATTTAATCTTTAGCAAATTTGTAGAAATATCTTAGAGTGTGGACATGTTATACATTTTCTTTCCTTTACTCCCAGTCTCAGGTTAGAGAATATGATTAGCAAGTTTATAAAGATCATTTTTAAATAACTTAAAAATTATCTTTTATTTCTAAGTAACAGAACTAATATATGTTCTTTAGAGAACATACTTGCTCTTTTAAAATACATGTTCTTGTAGTATCATTTGCCCAGAGTTAACCACTGCTGAAAGTTGGGTGGATATCCTTCTAGATATCCTAACATCACTATGCATTCTCTAGGGAAACTTATTTACTATTCAATTAATATTCAGTCTTTTCTTAGATGGCAAAAAAAAAAAAAAAAGGAAGGCATTAGCTACATTGGAACACATCCCTATGTCATAAAGACTAAATGGAAGAGTTTAGCTCTCTAGATTGGATGCTGCAAAACAGCTTCCATCTGCTGAATATTACTATATACACCATCCTGGACCAGTTTCAATCCAGTAATCTTGGGGTTAAAGGTTACATATTCCGTCACCAGTCTCATGAGCCATTCCTTTTATTTTCTCAAAAAAGTAGCTGGTGTTTATATATGCTGAAAAGATGATTATTTCAACACCATTTGATGCTTAAATATAAAGTCTCTTGAGGCTTTCAGGAAATCAATTCAGTATTTACTTATTTATGGGAAATTCTTGGCAGTGTCTCCTCATATCAACAATGCTGTCTTTAAAAAATAATAAAATAACCAGGTAGATCTGGTTATCTCTTAAAATCTTTTCATCATACCACTGCTCCTTGTCATCCTCCTATTACTTATGATTTAAATGTTAGACATCTTTCTCACATACACAGACTAACGTGTGAATTATTTGTATTTATTTTAAATTATTTAAATTATTTAAATTATTAATGACAAGTGTATTCAATAAAATATACCTATACATTCTTAGTATAGTTAATTTTAATTGATGCAACATAAATTAACTTAAAACTTTCATTAATTATCAATTAAAAAAAAATTTTTTTTGTCATGTTAGAATAAAGCCCCATTGAATGTTTTGGGGGCACAAAAGTTCTTCCCTTAGTTACATAATATGGACATTAAAAGTCAGACATTAAATAAAAATATGAAGAATAACAAAATATAGTTTGTTCAAAAAATTGATATTTTCCCCAAAATAACTCTATCCAGGCATTCTGCTTAGTTTTTGCTATTCAATGGTAAACAAAAAGGAAAATGGTTTCTGCCTTCATAGAAATGACAATATAGTAGAAAGAGTGGGGTATGATGACAGAAAATAAGTAACTAACCCTACAAATAACTTTTTCCTCAAAATTGTCACATGTGCCAGAAGGATTAATGGTAAACCAAGAGCAGAAATACACGTGGATGTTAGCAAGATGCAAAGTAAAAGAAAAGCATCTTAAAGGCCATGAGAAAGATAAAGTTAGGTATATTTGAGAAAATGAAAGATGGCTCATATGGCCTATGACTAGGGAAAACAGCTAGAGATATGGGCCAGGTCATGCAGGGTCTTGTAACTGGGTTAATGTTGTTGGAGTATATGTTCAGTGCAATGTTGTTGTCATTCAGTTGCTAAGTTGTGTCCCACTGTTGGCAAACCCATGCACTGCAGCATGCCAGGCTTCCCTGTCCTTCACTGTCTCCTTGAGTTTGCTGAAACTCATGTCCTTTGAGTCAGTGATGCCATCCAACCATCTCATCCTCTCTCACCACTTCTCCTCTTGCCCTCAATCTTTCCCAGCATCATGGTCTTTTCCAGTGAATCCGCTCTTCTCATCAAGTGGCCAAAGTATTGGAGCTTCAGCTTTAGCATCAGTCCTTCCAATGAATATTCAGGACTTAATTCCTTTAGGATTACCTTGTTTGAACTCCTTGCAGTGCAAGAGACTCTCAATAGTCTTCTCCAATACCACAGTTTGAAAGCATCAATTCTTTGGTGCTCAGCCTATATGGTCCAAATCTTAGATCCCTACATGAGTACTGGAAATATCATGGCTTTGCATATATGGACCTTTGTCGGCAAGTGATGTCTCTGCTTTTTAATACACTGTCAAAGTTTTTCATACCTTTTCTTCCAAGGAGCAAGTGTCCTTGCATTTCGTGGCTGCAGTCACCATCCACATTGATTTTGGAGCCCAAGAAAATGAAATCTGACACTGTTTCCACATTTCCCCCATCTATTTGCCATGAAGTGGTGGGACCAGATGCCATGATCTTAGTTTTTTGAATGTTGAGTTTTAAGCCAGTTTTTTTCACTCTCTTCTTTAAATTTTACCAAGAAACTCTTTAGTTCCTCTTCACTTCCTGCCACTCAAGTGGTATCATCTGCATATCTGAGGTTATTGATATTTTTCCCTGCAATCTTGATTCCAGCTTGTGCTTCTTCCAGCCCAGCGTTCCTCATGATGCACTCTGCATATAAGTTAAATAAACAGGGTGACAATGTACAGCCTTGACGTACTCCTTTCCTAATTTGGAACCAGTCCATTGTTCCATGTCCAGTTCTAACTGTTGCTCTTGTCCTGCAGACAGGTTTCTCAGGAGACAGACCATGTGGTCTAGTATTCCCATCTCATTAAGAATATTCCACTGTTCCACTGTGATCCACATAGTCAAAGGCTTTATGGTGGAGGTGACATGATCTGATTTATATTTTAAAACTTCACTCATGTGATGCTTGCTTGCTACATGAGTAGAGAATGGATTGCAGAATAATTGGGGGAGGTCAGTTAGGAAGCTATTGCAGTATTACAGACAGGGGAAGGTGCCAGTTAGATGTAGGAATGGAGATGAAAAGTGAAGATTAGATTTATAGATGGAAGACTTGGTTTAACTGTGTAGGGTGAGAGAGTAGAAGTTGAGATTTTACAAGAGATGCAACTGTTGCTGATGGTGAAGTCAAGGTTAAGTCTGTGACCATGAAGATGAGATTGAAAGTTTGGATTGGGTTTTGTTAGCTGTGGTTGGCTAACAGTAGCTCAGTATGCTGCAGCCCATCACATTTTCAAGAAATGACACTTTCCTCTGTACCCTCATTGTGGAATGTGCTTCTCTTCCTGTTTCACTGGTCATTCTGTAATAATCAGCTCAAGATTTACCTCCTCTGGAGCCATCTGTGATTCAAGTATTCGTTGACATTCCTGGCCCATTGTTTCAATGATGTGAACTAACATGTAACTTGAAGTGTTTAATATCATGAAACATCAGAATGCCACTTCAAGAAGCAATCTCATTTCCACTTCTTTGTAAAAGCAAGTGGTTCATATGATCTTAAACACTGATTTGAAGCCATGGCTCTTAGAATGCAGTCTCAGTATTGTTTCCCTGGGAGTTTTTCTTTCCAGGTTTTCCAACAGTTAATTGCTCTTTTGTGTGATGATATTACTCAGGAAATTTAGTTGACTTCCCCTAGTACAAAAAGTCAAAGGAGTTTTTTAGATTCTAAGATTGAAGGCAGGAGAAGGGGAGGACAGAGGATAAGATGGTTGGATGGCTTCACTGACTCAATGGACATGAGTTTGAGCAAACTTCGGGAGATGTTGAAGGACAGGGAAGCCTGGTGAGTTGCAGCCCATGGGTTGCAGAGTCGAACATGACTTAAAGACTGAACAACAACAAAATCTAGAATAGGCTCTCAGCAAAGTGACCCACTCTGAGTAAGTCAACCTGTGTTTATATTGTAGATAAGTATAAATATAAATGTAACTGGCTGATAAAAAACAAAGAGCTTTAAACTTCCTGATTGATAAGGAAACAATTAGTATTGATGGTACCTGAGGGGTTTCTCAAGAAACTTTACATATGCAAAATAGGACCTAATCATATTTATTTTTTCTTTCTGGATAGAGGGGACATACACGAAATAATTATTCTGTAAAGTAGAATTAATTGCCTTCCTGTACTTTGCCAGTAATCTGTATATGTAAAGCTTTTTCAAAGTCCAATAGATTTATATTTAATGAAGCAAATTTGATGAGAAATCAAAGGAAAATTACAGCATAGTAATGCTTTACATTACTTGTTACAGTCTTAGGCTTTCGTCTGTGGGTGATGAGATTTTTAAGAAAAAGTTAGAATAAGATTTCCCCTAGAAATCTGGGTGCTGCAATAACTAGGAATGGATAAGAAAGAAAAGAAAGCCATATGGATGGTAATGGCTCCAGCCATTTAGGGGAGGCAAACTCAGGAAGGATGTGGGAAGGATTGGGTCTGCTACAAGCAGCAGCTGTAGGTTCCTGCTCAAAATATGATCCATGGACCAGCAGCATTGGCATCACCTGGTAGCAAGTTAAAGATGCTGAAAGCAGAGCCCTGCTCAGACCACCTGAATCAGACAGTATACTTAAACAATATTTTAAGGCAACTCTATGCAAATTCCAGTTTGAGAAGCACTGGTGTACATTGTGCTGAACTGGAGTTCATAGATCCCGCTCATCCCGTAGAGCTCCAAACACCTTTTGGGAACTTGAGCCCAGTGCGGTTACTTGTGGGCTTCCCTGGTGGCTCAGAAGGTAAAGAATCTGCCTGCAATGCAGGAGACCCAGGTTTGATCTCTGAGTTGGAAAGATCCCCTGGAGAAGAAATGGCTACCCTCTCCTGTATTCTTGCTTTTGGAATTCCATGGACAGAGTAACAGAGAAAGGGACTCAAAGAGAGGGGAGCAGGAGAGAGAGACAGAGACAGGGACAGAGAGAGAGACCATGTGCTGGAGAGGGGTGTTGGGTGGGTACTGATAGATTAGGGATAAGCTTAGAAGAGCAGAGAAATCCATTTGCCTGGATGAATAAGAAAAAAATGGTTTCCTCCACATGAATATTTACAGATAAGCAGAGAAGATACTCAAACTTTTATTAATATCCATACCATTTTTATCAAGAAAGGTAATATGTGAAATGTATCCTAGATGTTTCTAAGTGAATTCATGGAAGGCTGATCCACAAGTGAAATTCCAGATTCCTTATTTCACTTTTCTAGACTGAAAACAGTAAAATAAACCAAACTAGGTTTTTAATAAGAATGCAGTTGTGCTGGAAGGGTCATTTGGAAATTATTTCATCTGTCCTTCTGACTTATAGTTGAAATTACCTGAAGATCATTTGTTGTATTAAAAGAGATTCAGAACCAAATATTATCTCTCCCCGATCATCAGTATCCTTTATATGCATCAGCATATGTTAACACAAGTTATTACTTTAATTTACGTTAAGTTCTGCAGCATGACTTTCTTTTCATCTTGCATGGTAAATGATAACAGAAAAGCCATTTATAAATTACAGCAGCTCTTATGTTTGAAGATCATTATTAAGTGGGGCCTAATTTTTCCTTCTAGTCAAAGCTATGATTTTTCCAGTAGTCATTTTCAGTGAGAGCTGAACTATAAAGAAAGCTGAGCACCGAAGAATTGATGCTTTTTAATTGTGGTGTTCAAGAAGACTCTTGAGAGTCCCTTGGACTGCAAGATCAAATCAGTCAATCCCAAAGGAGATCAGTCCTGAATATTCATTGGAAGGACTGATGTTGAAGCTGAAACTCCAATACTTTGGCCACCTGATGTGAAGAGCTGACTCATTTGAAAAAACCCTGATGCTGGAAAAGATTGAAGGCAGGAGGAGAAGGGGACAACAGAGGATGAGATGGTTGGATGGCATCATTGACTCGATGGACATGAGTTTGAGGAAGCTCTGGGAGTTGGTGATGGACAGGGAGGCCTGGTGTGCTGCAGTCCATGGGGTCGCAAAGAGTTGGACACGACTGAGCAACTGAACTGAACTGAATTTTTAGTAAAGTGCATCTGATGTTTAATTTAGGTTTCTGAGTATAATAAAACAGTTTCTAATCAGTCTCTTAATATCTAAAGTGGAAATTGTAGCTTTAGTAACATTCTCATTTATGTCATTTTTAACCCAAGATTTACGTTGAAGTTTTAATAGTACTTATGACCTTTTGCACTTGTCAAGAGAAATAAAAGTTTATGACCAGGTTATTTAGTATGCCTGAATGGGGACATTTTTAATCTTCTCTAATGAATGATGGAGTAAAACTTAGAGTAAAAGCGAGAAAGTTAAAAAGAAAGTGAGAAAAAACACCCCCACAAAGGGTTTATATTTTGCCTCAATATTCTCCATCACCCTGTATCTCTTCACCAGATAATACTGTACTTTATCTATACTGAGTCACATTAAGTTACCCCTTTATTAGATTCTTATGTCAGTCTGACACTAGAAAATGGATTAGGAGCCTGTATTTGATGTAGAAGAATATATAGAGAGCATTTTGATCGTATAATTCAGCACTTGTCATCCTCATCCAAATTATTTCCTAAGCTCTAAAATAGAAGTGTAGGACAGGTTGTCACCTTACTGAATCGTGTTTAAGGAAATTCTTGGAAAATATGATTGTAATATATTTTCTTTTGGGTTCACCTCAAGAAAGCAAGCAGTAGTGAACCAAAATTCCACAGGAGAGGAGGAAATGTTCTGTGACCAGTAGATTGAGATTCTGCCGATAGTCACCTTTTCCCCTGTTTCTCTCATCTTTTGTCTAAATCATCAAAGCCTAAAACGTGAAGGACCTCAGAATTCTGTGGTTAGGCTTCCTGACATTCGTAAGCAATAAAGTCAACTCTTTTTAAAAAGTAATGATCACTTAGGTCTCTGTATGGTTTCCCATGAAATAGGTTCTTTCTGGACTGTGTTGGTTATGATTCTTCAATCTCATTTAAAATTTTGATCATCAATTCCAGGTGAATAACTACATTTCTTATGACCTGTTCTAAGGAGAATTTGTGTTCTTTTCATATAAGGGGTTCTCTTAGCTATTAGCCCCATGGCTCTTATCCATAGAATGCATTATGGAAACTCTTCATAGTTAGATGTGATTAAATTTGTCCAGTTAAAATAAATTTTGTTCCCTACACATTCAATAAGTGATTAATTAGCATAGCTGTCTGGCCTTGGTGAAGTTATTTAGCCTTTCTATAGTCTAATTCCCTCACCTGTAAAGTGGGTATATTATTCTACTTACTTTACAGAGCTTTGGAGAGGATTAAGTTAATATGCATAATGTGCTTAGAACTGTCTGATGAATAGCAAGCACTCTGTGAATGGTAGATTTCGTTGCAAGTGCTATTTACTATGCCAGACACATTATTGGGCTTCCTTTTTCCATTCCTATGGTCCCAAATAATGTATCTCTTCATTTCAGAAAAGGGGATTCTGAAAACCTAATAGCATATATGGGTACATTAAAAAAAAACCCTTTTTGTTCCCTGAGGCAGTCATTGTATACACAAGTATATTTGAAATCCACAGAACTATTTGTTAAATGACAAGTATTCTTCATGTATCAACAGTATGCAGTATGTCTTTATGACAGTGTATATCTGAGGGTTTGTAAAGCTATTGTTATTGGCATGGTTAACATTTAAATATTTTATTGTGGCCTTTCTCAAAATACGTTCCAGTGAATTATTTCTATGAGCTGTTATAAAATAATTTGGAAAATACATCTACAAATACATCTTTTTCTGTAAGACCTCCAAGTGTTTAAAATATTAATGATGTGAAACACAAGTAGGAGATCTAAATTTTTTGTGATTCCCACATTTAAATGAACTATCAAAATATGTTTTCAGAAAAAAAATTTTAGATAAATGTTTGTACCACAAATATTTGGTACTTTGTGGGAGGATATCCAGTTTCAGAAGTGTGTATCTCAGATTCAGGTGTGGTCATCTTCATGGTTCCCTTATTTTAAGATCATTGGAATAAGAATGTGATATACTATTGCTTCCATTTTGCGTCTAGCGATGTTACTTCTCCTGTATCAGCATGTCGAAGGCTGTAACAAGGATCCATTCAGTATTCCAAACAAGCAATTTAAATATGGTACTCTACCCAAACTTTGCAAAGCGATGCGGAGCACGGTGTGTGGCCTTCCCTACCCTTCTCTCTCACTAATATCCTGTTACTCTTAATAGCCTTGACCTCAGCTTTCTCAACTTTGCCTTCTATTATGGATATAATTTACCTCTTGCAGCCATTTGACACAGTTGACGTTCTTTGTGAAGTATTCTCTTTCCCAGAATTTCATGGCACCCAGCTAGATCAGGATTGTATCCTACTGCATGTAACTGAAATCAGACAATTTAGTCAAATAGGTTTAATTTGATTCTGGAGGACAGCTGCAGAGAGAAAGTATAAAAGGATGATGACTCCAAGGGACCACCAAGAATCCAGCTTCCTTTGATTATTTTCTGTTTTGCCATCCTTAGTATGTAACTTTTTCTTGTGGTTGTAAGGGAACTCGCGACACCTCTCAGTGTCACCTCTCTGTGCTGTCCTTGAAGGAGGAATGTAAAACATCATTAGCCTATTTTTTTTTTTTTTTTTAGAAAAATAATAAATTTCCTGGAAGTCTCACCCAACTAGAATTTGATTATATATCATTGGCACAAATGATGTTTGTGCCACCCTTCGTTTCAAAGTTGCATGGAGAGATGTGTTTTTAGTGGGCTCATTTCTTCTCCAAAGAAAATCTGGTCTTTTGTTGAAGGAAGAAACGGAGATTGGATATTTAATAGGCAGCTAGTCTATGGGGTCACACAGAGTCGGACACGACTGAAGCGACTTAGCAGCAGCAGGAGCAAGGCCTACCATGCACATGCTGTGGGTTTTCTTCTTATTTATCTGGTTCTTCCTGAAATGTTCATATTCCAGGAGGATTTTGCTCTGTGGCTTACCCTGGATGACCACACCTTCCTTCTTGTATTCAGTTGTCAGAGTTGTCCTGTTTCATTCCTGTTCTGTTCTCTCTAGGCAGCCCCTACACTCAGCTCCATTTGGAGGCCCTGGTTGCACCTCCTGTTCAAGTATCCAGAAAGAGACTCTTCATGTTCCTTTCTCTCTCTGCCTTTCCTCTTATGATTCCCTAACTATGACAGTGACACCCCCTTGCCATCTATCCAACTGGCCAGATCTGAAACCTGAGATCAATTCCTGCTTCTTTTGTGTCCATCATATCAGTTGATCATCTAGTCTTCCTGATGTTTCTTCCTGAATACCTTTAGAGTTTTCCCACTTATCTCCAACCACTTTACGAGTTTTCTAATTAGCATTACCATCATTTCTCACCTCAATAATGGTAATACCCCTTTACAAGTAAAAATCCGATCTTTCTCTCTTGATTGCTCACTCAGAGATTCTCAATAGCTCCTAAAATCTAAACTCTTTAAAATGACTTGTAAGGATTTGTGTGATCCTAGTATGGTAGCCTAGAGTTTACGCTCTCCTACCCACTTCCCTTTGATCTGCCAAAAGCTATTTATTGCTTCAGAGCCCAACAGAGTCATGACTTCCTCAGAGCCTTCTTTTCTGTATACCCCGCTTCTCACCCCATCTCTTGTATTCCTTGATCACAGCATGTAAGTCCCAGATTGTAATTAAATGTTTACTTGTCTGTGTTTCCCACTTAATTTTAAGCACTGTGTGTAACTTGTAGTGCCTGTCACTGGTCACAAAGGGTGTGTTTTTACTGAATTTCTTTCAGTCAATAATTCTATACAATGATCTCCTCCAACTAAAAACCATGGGAAAAAATGTTTTCTTTCTTGTATTTGAAGGTGCTAATGTACAATTTGGCATTTTGTTTCCCCAGTAGACATGAGAGATTGCATAAATTATCCATATATTTTTTTACCTGGTGTGCTTTGAGAATCTTTTTCTTCCTATTTCAGTTTAGTTCAGTTCAGTCACTCAGTCATGTCCAACAATCTTTCCCAGCTGAGTCAGCTCTTTGCATCAGGTACCAAAGTATTGGAGTTTCAGCTTCAACATCAGTCCTTCCAATGAACACTCAGGACTGATCTCCTTTAGGATGGACTGGTTGGATCTCCTTGCAGTCCAAGGGACTCTCAAGAGTCTTCTCCAACACCACAGTTCAAAGGCATCAATTCTTCAGCGCTCAGTTTTTTTAATAGTCCAACTCTCACATCCATACATGACCACTGGAAAAACCATAGCCTTGACGAGACAGACCTTTGTTGACAAAGTAATGTCTCTGCTTTTTAATATGCCATCTAGGTTGGTTATAACTTTCCTTCCAAGGAATAAGCGTCTTTTAATTTCATGGCTGCAGTCACCATCTGCAGTGATTTTGGAGCCCCCCCAAAATGAAGCCTCTCACTGTTTCCACTGTTTCCCCATCTATTCCCATGAAGTGATGGGACCAAATGCCACGATCTTGGTTTTCTGAATGTTGAGCTTGAAGCCACCTTTTTCACTCTCCTCTTTCACTTTCATCACGAGACTCTTTAGATCTTCTTCACTTTCTGCCATAAGGGTAGTGTCATCTGCATATCTGAGGTTATTGATATTTCTCCCAACAAGCTTGATTCTAGCTTGTGCTTCATGCAGCCCCCAGTTTCTCATGATGTACTCTGCATATAAGTTAAATAAGCAGGGTGACAATATACAGCCTTGACATACTCGTTTTCCTTTTTGGACCCAGTCTGTTGTTCCATGTCCAGTTCTAACTGTTGCTTCCTGACCTGTACACAAATTTCTCAAGAGGTAGATCAGGTGGTCTGGTATTTAGGGACAAATAATTTTTTTGTACTGTAGTGATAGGTCAAATCTATGATTGCATATCTCAGCTAATTTTTCTGGAAAAAACTTCAAGTACAGCATTAGTTTATTTAGTATGGTATTCTGATCAATATCTTGCTTGGACTATAGATTTAATATGTCATAAATAGAGTGAAATTGATTTTAGAGTTTATACTAATGGAAGGTATTATATATAGGTATTCAAAAGAAATATGTATGGATATACATCAACAGAAATAAGCATCATTTTCCCTCTAAACTGTTAGATAACTTCACATTAACATTTATAGGTAAATATATAGTATAAAATTTTATCCCAAAGTTAGTTTTAATAATCAACATTGCTTGAACATCATTTAAAAGGCATAATCACATAGAATTCTTCCTCAAAACATAGAATTCAGATTTTGTCTTATAAATTTTAAGTTTCAGATCAGATCAGTCGCTCAGTCGTGTCCGACTCTTTGCGACCCCAAGAATCGTAGCATGCCAGGCCTCCCTGTCCATCACCAACTCCCGGAGTTCACTCAGACTCATGTCCCTCGAGTCAGTGATGCCATCCAGCCATCTCATCCTCTGTCGTCCCCTTCTCCTCTTGCCCCCAATCCCTCCCAGCATCAGAGTCTTTTCCAATGAGTCAACTCTTCGCATGAGGTGGCCAAAGTACTGGAGTTTCAGCTTTAGCATCATTCCTCCCAAAGAAACCCCAGGGCTGATCTCCTTCAGAATGGACTGGTTGGATCTCCTTGCAGTCCAAGGGACTCTCAAGAGTCTTCTCCAACACCACAGTTCAAAAGCATCAATTATTTGGCGCTCAGCCTTCTTCACAGTCCAACTCTCACATCCGTACATGACCACTGGAAAAACCATAGCCTTGACTAGATGGACCTTTGTTGACAAAGTAATGTCTCTGCTTTTGAATATGCTATCTATGTTGATCATAACTTTCCTTCAAGTAATAAAACCAAAATCATTGACTATAAAATTGTGGATTTTTAAAACATTAATATTATCATAAAATATAAATAGACATATTAAGTTTTTAAATAGTTTTTTTTGTTTTTGTCCACGCCCCACCTCATGTGAGTTCCTTGTTCCCTGACCAGGGATCAAACCCACACCACCTGCACGGGAAGGTGGAGTCTTATCCCTGGGCCACCCACAAAGTCCCTTATGTTTTTAATATTTAAAATATTTTAGAACACTCTGTGTTTGCCTAAATTTAGACTTGAAATTGGAGACATTGGCAACTAGTTCTTTTGACTAACTCAGTTGTGCTGATGAAAACTTTTTTTCTAAGCTATAGCAGTTCGTTATACATTCTAAGGGAAGGGAGGAAAGAATGTTAATTTGAGTGAAGTGATTCCAATTTTAAAGGGATTTTATTGAAGCCAGAGAGGATGCATGCAAACACACATACACAAACATACATAAATCAAGGAAATCTTTTTATATGTTGTTATGGAATCCGTTAAAGCGCTACTTTGTTTTTTAATGTTTTAAAGAACACCAGATTCAAATTTCTTTCAGTTTTTTAAAATAGGTTGAAGCATATGATTTATTCATGAGAGTTTGGATTGAAAATATATGAACAAAAAAAATATATGAATAAAGGAAATCTCCTTCCACCCTTGCCCTGAAATGCTACAATTACTGTGATGATTAGCTCAATGTTTTTATGGATTTTTTTTCTTATAAATAATTTATACTTTAGTTTGCCTTCATCCTGTAAGATGGCAATGCATGAAATTGATTTGGTATAATTGTATTTTTGATTAATATTTAATTTGAAATTATTTTACAGATTCAAGTTTAGATGTAATTATGTCACATTTTAAGATGTCAAGTATATATTAGAAAACTTGAGTATATGAGTACACATATCTTTATAGTCACCCACTGTTTTATTATCCAAAAGCCACCATTTCTTGAGATGTATAATTTTATATATATATATATATAATAAAGCATATATATATATATACACATACATATATATGTACATATAAGTTTTTTTTTTTACTCAGTATCAGAATTGATTAAATTTAGAAGTTATTCCTTTGGTTTCCTGAGTTCAGATCATATTTCTATAATATTACTTATAGAACATGTAATGGTTATAAATATTTGCTGATTTGAAAATAAAGGTCACTATGGTTTTTCCTGTGGTCATGTATGGATGTGAGAGTTGGACTGTGAAGAAGGCTGAGCGCCAAATAATTGATGCTTTTGAACTGTGGTGTTGAAGAAGACTCTTGAGAGTCCCTTGGACTGCAAGGAGATCCAACCAGTCCATTCTGCAAATCAGCCCTGGGATTTCTTTGGAAGGAATGATGTTAAAGCTGAAACTCCAGTACTTTGGCCACCTCATGCGAAGAGTTGACTCATTGGAAAAGACTCTGATGCTGGGAGGGATTGGGGGCAAGAGGAGAAGGGGACGACAGAGGATGAGATGGCTGGATGGCATCACTGACTCGATGGACATGAGTCTGAGTGAACTCCGGGAGTTGGTGATGGACAGGGAGGCCTGGCATGCTGCGATTCATGGGGTCGCAAAGAGTCGGACACGACTGAGCGACTGATCTGATCTGATCTGATATCCACAGGTCAAGTCCTCTTGAAAGGGACTATTTTTCATCAATTAGTTAACATATTTGTGGTTATGTTGAGGAACATGGGTAATCAGTTCACAATGAAAGCTCTTGAGCTGCTGATACTCATGTGGATGACAGGGCAAAGGACTTCCCTGAAGGATATGTTTCTTAGTCAGCTTGAGTTGATGAGTAGGAGAGGTGGCTTGAGAGAGGATTAACTTCTGGAACAAGAAGTATCATCAGTCTCTTTCTCTTCCTGGAAATCCCAGTATCTTTTCTCCCCTGATAGGCTTTAGATTTTATACAAAATAGGGGACTGCTTTATAGTAGGGTTACACACATTTCTAAAACCTTGTTCTCCAATTCAGGTCAAGTTTTTGGAATCCACTGATAACTTACAGTTCTGTGTACATCCCCTGGGGAAGGGGGGTTCTTAATAGATTCTTTCCAATTTTAGCAGTAAATGACTTACAATGAAAACAAATAACTAAAGAGGGCTGGGGTCATTTGAATAATGATATATAACTGTTTACCATTGATTTTCCTTCCAGCAATATCTACTACATAAGGACAAGGACCTTATCACTCTGGGCTAACTGCTAGAACAGAGCCTGGCATAGAAAAAGTTCCAAAATATTTGTTGTATGACTGTTCTGATAGATTAATGCTTGCTATTGATTTCCTGGGGCTTCTCTAAGGACCTGATGAGCTCAGTCATGTCCTACTCTTTGTGACCCTGTGGACTGTAACCTACCAGGCTCCTCTGTCCATGGAATTTTCCAGGCAAAAATACTGGAACAGGTTTGCCATTTCCTTTTCCAGGAGACCTTCCTAAGCCAGGAACCAAACCCTTGTCTCTTGCTTCTCCTGGGTTGGCAGGCAAATTATTTACCACTGTGCCACCTGAAAAGCCCTTAAGGACCTGATAATGCCTCTTAACCCTTCTGACTTAATTTTCTTATCTGCAAATAGGCAATGCTCTTTACTGTCTAACATAATAATTATGTAATTAGTAACTATTGGAAAGTAATTTGAAATGGTCAGAGATAGGCATTGTACAGATGAGAGGAAGTTATCTTTATTAAGTAATCAATGATATCTTTAGAACATCTGATACTTCTAATGCTTTATCAAAACTATACAATCTTAATACCTGAGAGAAAGCAATGCAGTGATTCTATAAACAGAGAGAAGAGGGAAAGCCAGAAGAGAGGGAGAGGGATTTAAATTTAATTAGCTCTGAAGGCCATTTCTATGATCTTTTATGTTTTCCTGTGATCTTTTCTTTAAAATTGTTCTTTTCATAAGAATTTGTGCATTTTGACAATGTTTTCCAGTTTTTGATTCTACTGATATGGACTTGTATGTCTAGGGCAAATTGGAGAGTGTGTGTAGGTCTTTACCATATATGTGGTGGTGGCGAAGCCTGCTTCCAGAAAGTGCTTTCCTCTGTGATCTTCCTGGACATTTCTGCTTGATGATGGGGTGGGGAAACTGTAAGAGATTATTTTGAGGTCTTTATTTTTGAAGAACAAGTTTAGCCTTAGTGTTTTGGATTGTATTCTTACAGCATTTATTCTAATGACTAACCTTACATGTCTTTAATCTCATGGAAACCTAGTCTGCTTTTTATATATTTAATTCACTACATGGTTAAAGCTCTTTCCTGTTCTTTTATATGCGTTGTGTCTTTTCTTTACATTATAGTTGTTTGACAGATTTAATCGTTTATGCCAGATTTTGTTCCCTGTTCAAAGTGTGTTTTTGTGCCAGTGAACTGTTATAAATTTTTTGTGTAAACATACACATTTGTATCCTGCCACTTATAACCTTTTTCTTTTCATCCTTGTACCATCTTAAAATCCTAGTACTCATTTTGTAAAAAAAAAAAAAAATAAACTATTATTTTGGAGACATTATATTTGGGATATATATTGTCCTACATATAATCTCTTCTTTCAAAATGACTTGTATCACATTTGGTGTTTACAAAAACTGCTCATTTATCTCACATAAGGGGCTAATCAAACTGTGCAAGTACATTCCTGGCTGTTTGGAAGCTTTTTAAGCACTGTAGAGAGAGTACTTAGCTATGGATAATTTGTTTGTCTATATGGAACATCATTACTGAAATTCTAAACAACCGAGAGAAGGATAATATCGGATTTTAATATTTAAGCTAAAATATTCTTTTATTTCTATTTTATATTTAACTTAATGGGATAAATTGGTCCTTGGTAAAACCTTATTATAGAATACAATCTAAATTTTTTAAAGTTGAGGTGAAAGGCCATGTTATTTGTAATGATAACCAATGCTTTTGCGTGCTTACTATATATCAGATTCTTTATTAATTTATTTAATCCTCACCAAAACTCAGTGAAGTAGGCATAATTATTATCCTCACTTTCCAGATGATGAAACTGAGGCCTAGGTAGTTTAAATAACTTTGCTCATGTTCATAGTCTTTATGTTATTTTGCTTCTAACACTTAATGAAACTCCCTAGTCATGAGGAATTCTTAATCACTAATGTGAAACTTAAGACAGGTTTATTTTGCACATGAGACAATTACCTTCTCAAAAAAATAATGACAAATTTTGATATATATGTATATATATGATTTCCTTTGGAAAATAACTAAGATGACTGCCAATAAGTTGTAATTTCTTATATACACTATTTTCAAATTATAATTTTTCTTTGTTTCCTTAATCTACATCAGTAATAGACAAGAACCAGTAAAATGTTAGCATTGTTACATGTAATTCCTCTTTACATATGAAACTCTTAAATTTTTATCCTGCCACAGTCAATTGGTTCAAGACCTATACATTTTTATGTTTAAGATTAAGCCTTAGCATTGATATCTATGCATTACTGACAAATCTATCATGGAATTACTATATTATGGAATTAATATACTAAAAAATAAAAAAATAGACTTCTCCAATGAAATTTGAGATTGGCTAAAAAGAGTGGTATATCAGTAGTCATTTCACCCCCCTTATTTTTGCCTTTATTGTCCTTTAATTGACCCAAAAATTTGCCCCCTATCAACTTGCGTTTTTCAGTTTATTCTCTGATGTAAGGACAGATTGCCTTTGGGTAAAGACCATTAATTAATATGACTCATTAAAGAACATGGTCAGTATGTCTATGACATCAATATTTGGGATCTTCTGACATAGCATAGGTAATCTTTTAAAGCCTACAAATTGATAAGATGTTCACTAGGTAAATATCTAGAAAGCAATAAAGCTTCAGTTGGCTTACATTGTGAATACATACAAGTTCCCTTTCTCTTGTTTTGATGAGTTTGTTCTTGTGACATGTTCAGCTTTCTGTTAGAGCCATTGTGTATTTAGAGTCTACTTAATTTCTCTTAATCATATTGTTTTATGTTGTCAAAGTCAACACAGTTTTTCAACTTAAAACATGAGTCAGTCATCACTGGCTTAGTTTCCGTGATGTAAAAAAATCCTAATATTTCAATCCCGTTTTGCACTGTCTGATCCAATAAATGTGTGAGTTCCCTTGTTCAGAGGGTCCACAGAAGCTCCATTTCTGAGGGTTCATTGGAGACCGTATGAAGTTCAGGACCCATGATCTCCTGACAGTCAGCTATGATAGCCACTGAGAAAATCAAACACAAATTGATATATCAAATAACATATATGTCTAGGGCAGAAGTCATATTTCACTTTCATATAACAGTTTTAAAGATGACATTGTCATTATATCCCTGAACTTTTAACTAAAATTGGTAAAATATTTGTAAGCATATGAAAAATCATGTCAATGTGATGTTCCTTTGCTCCAGTAAGAACCACAAGAAAGGAGCAATAGTTTGCAGAAACCTGTGGTGGAGAATTAAGTAAACACTCAGATTAGGATAATTGCCAGATGTCTTATTTTTTCATATCAGAGTGTTTTATATGGTAGGCTACCAATATCTGTGAGCATTTTTTTTTTTTTTTGTAAGAGGTTTCTTAAAAGTATGAAGAATGGATGTATGAACTGCACTCGGCTTCACAGATAGACCAGACCTTCTGGCACCTGGGAAGGCAGCTGAGAAGTTTCAGCTGAATAGTGTAATAGTCTGAACTTGGAAAGTTTGAGAAAAGAAGCCAGAATCTAATTGAGCTGATAATTTATTTCTTTTGGCTGCCCTACCACAGACTACCTGGTGATTTTTTTTATATTCTGAAGAATAAGCAAACACTGAGTTAGGAAAGATTGCTGCAAATTAACATGAAACAAAATCTACAAATTGCCAAATAAGGAGGGATGATTCATCTTTAACTGAAAAAAGTGTCAAATGTATAGCTAATTTTTGTTCTCTAAATTGAACAAAAGTTATTATATTTTCCATGTGAGAATGTTTTCTAGTTATTAACTTTCTCATGCTGCTCTTCCATCATGGTTAGTTTTCTCCTATTTCTCTCATCACACTTAATACTCTGACTTTTTTATGGACCATAGCATTCCAAAATATTTACATATTTCTCTCTCTGTAAAATGTTTTTTTCCATTTATAGATGTAATTTCCATTTACAGGTTTCTTTTCCATTTATAGATGTAAATTTCATGAACACAGTCTAATCTTATATCATAGGAGAAAGAATGAATTAAAATTGTGTTGTAATTTTTCCGTAAATTGTTTACTTATAATTATAAATGTTCTTTAAGAGTTGATTAAAAAATCTACTACCAACTGGTTTTGCTGCTTACAGTATTATGCTTTACTGTTTATTATCAAATATTCAGCATCAATTAATGTGTACTGAAAGGCTCTGGATGGTATAGAACTATACTATGTACTTAAAGAAGTATAGAAATCAATCATATGACACTTTAGGCTCTTCTGCTGCTAAGTCACTTCAGTCATGTCTGACTCTGTGCGACCCCATAGACGGCAGCCCACCAAGCTCCCCCGTCCCTGGGATTCTCCAAGCAATAACACCAGAGTGGGTTGCCATTTCCTTCTCCAATGCATAAAAGTGAAAAGTGAAAGTGAAGTTGCTCAGTCCTATCCGACTCTTAGCGACCCCATGGACTGCAGCCTACCAGGCTCTTCCATCCATGGGATTTTCCAGGCAAGAGTACTGGAGTAGGGTGCCATTGCCTTCTCTGTAGGCTCTTCTAGTAGTTGCTATTCTTAAACAATATTGATAAAAGCTTACATAGGAAAAGATAAAAAAAGGAAGATATTTTCTGAATGGAAGCTGAGGGCTGGGGTTGGAAAACCTCCAGTTATTTCCTATTTGCTTGCTTTTGTGTTTAGATTCTTTGAATAAGAATTGTTAATAGGCCTGCTGACTCTGTCTAAGATAAATCCTTCAAAGCTGAGTGAATGATATGGCCCCAGAGAAATTAGCTTACTGGGATATGATCTGAGTTTATGCCAAGCCCTGTTTGAATCTTCAAGATGACTAAGAACTTCTTGAGAGTGGAGTTTTGACAGTCATTCCTTAAATATAGCATCTTTTTTTCCATATTTTATATGAAGAGTAATGATGGAAATTGAGATTTTATAAAATGATTTATGTTTCTAGATTAAAAACAAATTAACTTACCACCCTCAACAAGTTACATTTATGTTTAACATGGCATCAAAGGAAAAATGAATAGCCTAAATTTGTGTAATTTAGCTTAGTTTTTAAGAAATATTTGTGTTTTTCTGAGGTGATATTAATACAGAATATTTCAGATTATTTTTAAAGTAAGTGAATAGCCACGTATAAAAGAGTGTGCTGCCTATACTGATATTAGTCATTATTAAATGGGAATGTGAGTATTTAATGATACAGCCTGAGAATTCATGACAAAATTTTTGATTTTAGTCTTCTTATCTGATTTTCTAATGCTTAAGTCATTCTTCTACACTTTGTTGCTGTTCAGTTGCAAAGTCCTGCCCTGATCTTTGTGACCCCGTGAACTGCAACAGGCAAGTCTTTTCTCTCCTTGACTGTCTCACAGTTTCCAAAACTCACGTGCATTGTGTTGGTAATGCCATCCACCATCTCAACATCTGTTGCCCACTTCTTCCCCTGCCCTTAGTCTTTCCCAGCATCAAGGTCTTTTCCAAAGATCAGCTCTTTATATCAGGTAGCCAAAGTATTGGAACTTCAGCATCAGACCTTCCAGTGAATTTTCAGGGTTGATTTCCTTTAGGATTGACTGGTTTGATTTCCTTGTTGTCCAAGGGACTCTCAAGAGTCTTCTCCAGCACAACACTTCAAAAGCATCAGTTATTTGGCTCTCAGTCTTCTTTATGGTCCAACTCTCACATCCATACATGACTACTGGAAAAACCATAGGTTTGACTTTATGGACCTTTGTCAGCAAATTGATGTCTCTGCTTTTTAGTATCCTGTCTAGGTTTGTCATAACTCTCCTTCCTAGGAGCAAGCATCTTTTAATTTTGTGGCTATAGTCAGTGTCCTCAGTGATTTTGGAGCCAATAAAATAAAATCTGTCACTGTTTCCACTTTTCCCCATCTATTTGCCATGAAGTAATGGAATTGGATGCCATGAGCTTCGTTTTTTGGATGTTGGGTTTTAAACCGGCTTTTTTACTCTCCTCTTTGACGCTCACCAAGAGGCTCATTAGTTCCTCTTCACTTTGAATGCTTATATAGTAAACAGTGGAAGTTTTCCTGTCCTGACTAGTTCAAAGAAGATGGTCCTAAACTCTTTAAGTGTATCATCTAGGATTTTTTTGTTTTTTCTTAAAAAAAAAACAAAAAAAAACCCTGAATTTATCTGGTAATGTCTCTCTAGATTCTAACTAAACTGATTAATAATTCCTAGAAAACAGTATTTAAATAGATTATAAATTGTAAATCCAGTTATTATAATACTATACTCAGAGTCATAGTTAAAATTGCTTATGATAGGCTTCCAGTTTTTCATTAGGCTTTGCTCATTATTATTTAACGTATTTTGTATGAGATACATATATAATACATTTATCTTATATATATTAGTAAATAACAAAATTTTCATTTTGGAAAAAAAATAATCTGAATGTATTTCTATTTGATTTTCCCCCAAATTATATAGTTTTCAAATAGGCAAATTTATTAACATATTTTGGATATAATCTAAATTTTACTTTGGTAATTAAACTTCATGTCTCAATAAGTGTTATGCTATAGAAATATATGTTTTAAGTGTCATAAAATGAAATACATAAAGATGTGGGAGCAAAAAGTAATCAGTCAGTATATGGAAATACTGGAAATATTTTATACTAGGTAAAAACCAATGTTAATCTTATCTACATTTCTCAATGTGATTTCATTTGAAAATATGCTTGGATTATTAACAAGTTAATTTTAAATAGAAATTGAATATAAGAATATTTGAACCTTGAAGAGAAGTAGTTTAAAATCAAAACAGACCCTTAGGGCTAACTTTTATCTCCCTAAATTTTGAATATTTTTAGAATTTTAAAATCTTTAAAATATTTAATGGTTTTTTTTTTTTTTTTTTTTAAATTTCGTATGTTGATAACTGTGAGCAGATCTCAGTTTAAACCACTGTTAATTGTATATTTTTTAGTATTATGTTTCCAGGAGCCCAAAGAGTAAAGGCTTATTTTGACCTTGTCAGAGAGATGATGGTCGTTTTTTCGTTTTTTTAATCATGCCATGTGAGATGGTGAGACATGTATTTTCTATATCCCTTCTGTCCTCTCAGTTTGCCACTGTTTTTGTCTTTTTGTTTTAATAAACATCCGATAAAGGTAATGAAAAAAGGGGATATGTGCGTTTGCAAGTTCTAATCCTTTAAGAGAAAGCACTTTCATGTAGAACAGATTCAGTTCAATGATTCAGTTCAGTTCAATTCAGTTGCTCAGTCGTGCCTGACTATTTGCAACCCTAAGAACTGCAACATGCCAGGCCTCCCTGTCTATCACCAACTCCCGGAGTTTACTCAAACTCATGTCCATTGAGTCAGTGATGCCATCCAACCATCTCATTCTCTGTCATCCCCTTCTCCTCCTGCCTTCAATCTTTCCCAACATCAGGGTCTTTTCAAATGAGTCAGCTCTTCGCATCAGGTGGCCAAAGTATTGGAGTTTCAGCTTCAACATCAGTCCTTCCAATGAACACTCAGGACTGATTTCCTTTAGGAGGGACTATTTGGATCTCCTTGCAGTCCAAGGGACTCTCAAGAGTCTTCTCCAACACCACAGTTCAAAAGCGTCAGAACAGATGATACGTAAGGCTTTTTTTTTAAAATTGAATTATTGTTGCTTTACAATGTTATGTTAGTTTCTGCTGTACAGCAAAGTAAATCAGCCCCTCTTCCTTGGATTTCCTTCCCGTTTATGTTACCACAAAACACTGAGTAAGAGTTCCCTGTTCTCATTAGTTATCAATTGTCTACATAATGGTGTATATGAGTCAATCCCAATCTCCCATTCCATTCCTCACCCTTTTCCCCTTGGTATCCATACATCTGTTATGTACATCTCTGTCACTGTTTCTGCTTTGCAAATAGGTACATCTATACCATTTTTCTAGGTTCTACATATATGTGTTAATTTTTTTTCCTCTTTCTGACTTCACTATATATGACAGTCTGTAGGTCAATCCATGTCTCTACAAATGATTCAGTTTTGTTCCTTTTTATGGCTAATGTTCCATTGTATATGTATTCTATCTTTTCCTTATCCATTTCTCTGATTATGGATGTTTAGGTTGCTTCTGTGTCCTTGCTGTTATAAGTAGTGTTGCATTGAATATTTGGGATGAAAGTGAAAAGTGAAGTCGCTCAGTTGTGTCCAACTCTTTGCGACCGCTTGGACTGTAGCCTACTAGGCTTCTCTGTCCAGGGGATTTTCCAGGCAAGAGTACCAGAATAGGTTGCCATTTCCTTCTCCAGGGGATCTTCCCGACACAGGGATCGAACCCAGATCTCCCTCATTACAGGTCTTCCCTTTACCCTCTGAGCTACCAGGGAAGATTATATATTTGGGGTGCATGTATATTTTTGAATTATTGTTTGCTCTGGGTATATGCCCAGGAGTGAGATTGATGGATCATATGGTAGTTCTATTTTTATTTTTTTAAAGAATCTCCATCCTGTTCTCCATAGTGGGTGCTATGAAGTAGCCTACCAGGGGCTCAGTAGTAAAGAATCCACCTGCCAGTGCAGAAGATGCGGTTTGGATTCCTGGGTTGGGAAGATCTTCTGGAGAAGGAAATGGCAACCTATTGTATTATTCTTGCCTGGGAAATACCATGGACAGAAGAGTTTGGTGGGCTATAGTCCATGGTCTCCAAAAGAGTCAAACAAGACTTAGTGGCTAAATAGCAACAGCAATAATTAGTGATGTTGATCTTTTCATGTGTTTGTTGGCCATCTGTATGTCTTTTTTGGAGAAATATCTGTTTAAGTCTTCTGTCCATTTTTTGTTGTTTGTTTTTTCTTATTGAGTTGCATGAGCTGTTTGTATATTTTGGAGATTAATCCCTTGTCAGTTGCTTTGTTTGCAAATATTTTCTTCCATTCTAAGTGTTGTCTTTTTGTCTTGCTTACGATTTCCTTTGCTGTGCAGAAGCAGTAAAACACCTTTGATAAAAATTACATTTATTTAGCTATGTTACCTTAAAAATGCATTTTCTCCATTTTTACCTGTTTTGCTGCTGCTGCTAAGTCGCGCTTCAGTCGTGTCTGGCTCTGTGCAACCCCATAGACGGCAGCCCACCAGGCTCTGCCGTCCCTGGGATTCTCCAGGCAAGAACACTGGAGTGGGTTGCCATTTCCTTCTCCAATGCATGAAAGTGAAAAGTGAAAGTGAAGTCGCACAGTCGTGTCCGACTCTTTGTGACCCCATGGACTGCAGCCCACCAGGCTCCTCCGTCCATGGGATTTTCCAGGCAGGAGTACTGGAGTGGGGTGCCATTACCTGTTTTAGTCAGATGTAAATTGGTATCATTAAATGCAAGGTTGTAAACCATTCTATCTTATTTTTAAGACTAGTGTTCAAAAACTAGCAGGTTCCATCCAATAAAGATGTTGATTTATATTATAGATTCTTCTTTTTGGAGGAGTGTCAGGAAAATGAGTATAGCTGGTGAAGTCCATTGGAGTAAAAATAAAATGTGAATTGGGCTTAGGGTAAGTGTGTATATTAATACATAGCTTCTCCATGTGGCTCTTAGGAACATTCTAACAGTAAACTTTTCAACAAAACTCATTATGTGCACTGAGTGAAGTAGTATTTTTAAAAAATTGGCTCTGTTACCTTTAAATTTGCATTAGTTTTCTTGATTATGGAATGTTGATGATAAATATTTGGTAAATTTCTCTACTTTATATCTTTATTATTATTTTTTTAATCTATTTATTTATTTATTTTACTTTACAATATTGTATTGGTTTTGCCATACATCAACATGCATCCGTCAGATGCAACCTATTTTTATGCTTTCTGATTTTTGAACAGGTTTTTAAAATATACGTTTGGTATTGGAAATTGTTAAACAGTGTTTTTGGCTTATTATATAGTCAATGATTTATAAAAAATGAAATTTAAAATTGAAGAAGTAAAGGATCCCACATTTAAAAATGTTATCCATTTGAGAGTTTCCATTTTTTTACTGCCATTTGTTTCTTTTGAATTGGTAGTCAGTTGTCCTTAGATAAGATGAAAATCACACCTTGTCCTCATTCTTTGATTACTGAATCTTAATGCTCTCAATGAATGAATTGTTTTCACTACAAAGCTCTAGGCCTGGGGCAGTTAAGTCTTCTTGGTCTTTAGCCTAAGGAAATATGACCCTCTCTAGAAGTACTTCCCAACTGCACACAAAAGAGGGCTCTGTCTTTAACCATTACAATGGCTTTCTGCTTTCTTTTAAGAAAAGTTTTATAAATCAAGAAATCTTTTGTAATGTGTTCCTTTAATCACTTCTTGCCTCTCCCTGTTCTTTTTTTTTTTTTAGCTCTTCATTTATTTATTTTAATTTTAATTTACTTATTTTAATTGGAAGCTAATTACTTTTTATTTCAAAGTTTAATCAGGAATTCTAACCTTGCACTAGTTTGAAAGAAATAAAATGTTTGACTTAAATATAAATTAGAACTCAACAATGTAAGACAAAATACATTTTGCAAGTATCAGTCTATTATTTACCTCCAAGAGGTCTGGAATTATGACTATTTACAACAGGGAGATTATATTTTGAGATCATTTTATCTTTCTAGTTACTCTAAGATGAAGCAATGGGATTCTAAACATATATTTTTACTCTGTATTTTTTGATTTTGTTTTTTTGCATTTTTTAGGTTATTAATCTTTTGGACTAAATCATATTGAGCAGGGACCTTAAATATTGAATTCTAAGTGAAACGGCTGATGGGGATCTGTAGTTCTGTCCAGTGTTCAGTTGGCTATATCATACTGTTAACATTGCAGGGCCACAACTTTGTGTTTGATTTCAGTAGAGTCAAGTTAGCTGTGTACTCATCAAAGCAGAACTCAATATCTCATCATTCAGCATTTTACATACTGTTGGTTACAAATTAGGGTGACCAAATGCATATATGCATTTGATAATGAAACCTTTTTTTTACTGTTTATTCCATAGGAGATACACATATTCATTTATCCATCTCCATTTGTTGATTAAAGATTTAGGAAAGGAACTAATATAATTGTAAATATGCATATTATTTTGCAAATAAAAGTAATTTTTCCCCCAGCTATAATATTTAAATATCTTCTTTTTATATACTATTTTCTTTCAGGTACGTTCAATTAGGTAATATTTTATAAATGATGAGTAAAGGGAAAAAAAAGTTCAAGCAAACTTTGTTATTTCTAGCAAGTTATGTATGTGATCATTTTAAACGTTAATGTATTTTTCTAATGTTAATCTGAGTTTTAATTTGTTGTGACATGTAGCCTGAACTTACTATGCCTTGAAATTAAAAAGAAAAAAAAAGACCCTCTCTGTTTTTTTGTTTTCACATGGATGCTTTACTAGTTAGCTAAAACTGATGATATTATCACAAATATAGCTTATGCAAGGTTTTGAGAACAAGGAAAGAGATTTAATAAAACAGAGGCTTAGACTCTGCTTAAACACCTTGTCTTCCATGCTAATCTCTTGTTTACAGTGATCCATTACGAATATTTAATGGTAGGCAGCATGCAGACCAGAATTAGAGAACATATGGGTACAGTTATCCTGGTTAAAATGGCCAACGTGCCTTGTATTGTGTATGGAAGATAACAGGACAGGTGGTAATCCATCTTCACAGAGTGGAGACAGCTGGTATTTTCCGTAAGCTGAAGCAGTCTTTTTCAATGTAGTCTCACCTCACAGCTGATATGCTGCCTATTAGTATAATTTAAAACATACACTGATTAAAAAGCATTCTGTTTTTCTGTGCAATATCAAAAGCACCTTGTGGGCCAGGAATAAATCAGTATATAGTCCATATATATTTTAGTTTTTGATATTGAAAGAACATAAGCTTCAATTTGGTTGTTTTTAAAATGTAAAATAAAGGTTATATTTATCTGTGGTGTTCTATAAAATATTTTTCTTTTGAACTAGGTAAAAGAACTCTCTTCCTTGTGTTCCATGGTCACCCAAATTATGAAATTATGAGGGAAAATAATAGTTCAACCTTCAAGATATATTTGTTAAATTTAATTTAAAAAATCATTTATCTTTCATCTAAATTATTTTTAATTTCTTATATTAATGAAAGGCTCATCAGAAATATATTTGAATCAAAATAGCAGAATCTCTCAGCATCTGCTTGAAAATTCTTTTTAAGCTTTTTGTTTGTTTGTTTGCTTCATGTTATACAGTATAAAGAAGAAATTAAATGTGTTGAATTCCTGATATATTGAAAACTGTAGTTCCGTGTTACTTACAGGCCATTTCAAATTCCAATTATCCCCTTCAAATACTGTTAAAATTTTGACAGGACCTTCAATTGCAATGGCCATATCAATTGATTTAGTCTATCTCAAAATTCTCCAAAGGAAAGTTCAGGTTAAAGGTCAGGTTACTAGTGCATGACACTCTTACTCATTTTAGTAAGGTCAGGATCAGTGGTTTCCAATAACATAATGGAAATATTTCCATCTTCCTGTCCAAGTTTAGAATAGTCAGTATTACTAATACAGTCCACATCCATAAAATAGGTAAAGGTTTTCACACAGTAACTGAATTAAATATGATAGGGGATCCAGCACATGCAGTAAATTCTCGAGTATCAAGTGAATGCTTTTTTACTTAACCGCTCAATTTTAATTTAGTAAATTTCCTGGCTTCTGTTCTTCCACATCAGTTTTGAAAAAAATTATCTAACTGTGCTCCACAAAAGTAGACTTCAGAACTACAGATGTGAAATCAATAATTTGCTGTAGATTGTATTTCAGAGCTTCTCAAAGTATGGATCTAATTATCTCCTAATTCCTTTAAGTCCTTTCATGTCTGTAGTTCCATGTTTTCTAATGGTAAATTTCTCCTTTTACTTACACGTTTTTAGAACAGTTCACATTATTTGGTGCCGTGACAAAATGAAAGATCTTTTCGACCTAACTTTCTCCTCAGAGTGTTATTACCTTCAAGCTCTGTTTTTTTTTTTTTTTTTAATAAAAAAATTTCTACTTTATTAATTGGAGGCTAATTACTTTACAATATTATAGTGGTTTTGCCATACTAAAGTCTAGATCAGCAGTTCTCAATCTTTGTGTTTATGAAAATTACCTGGATGACTTGTTAAAACCTGGATTCCTGGGTCCGGACACCCATATCTTCTGAATTAGCAGGTTTGGGATTGGGCCTGAGAATGTGTCCCTGAGTTCCCAGGTGTTGTTGATGAAACAGGTTCAGAGACCACACATACAGAACTTCTGTTCTATAAAACACTTTTAACTTTGCTTTCAGCGTATTTCAATTAGTTAACACTTTTCAAAAATATGACCTCTAATATAATGGGGGAAATTACCCAGAGAAATAACTAGAATATTTGTCATAGCATATGAGCAAAGCATTGTAAAAGCATTTGCTCTCTTGACTTGGGAGGGGCATTTATGGAAACCATGGGCATTTTCTCCCACTTCCCATTTTCTCTCTGTCCTAACTCTTTATCCACCCTGTAGTTTTATTCAAGACTTTCCTAATATTTGACTAACCAAAATTCTAATGAATTACTTAATATTCATTTAAGTAAGTATATTAATTACTTAATATAATTTAAGTAAGAAAATATGACATTTCATATTTTCATTGATCCTTTCTAGAAGTTGAATCAGTTTTGGTATTGGGTTGGCCAGAAAGTTCCTTTGGGTTTGCCAGAAAGTTCCTTTGGGTTTTTATGTAACCTGAACAAACTTTTTGGCCAACCCAATGTTAGTAGGATTGGAAAGAGTGAAACATTCTTGTGTCTCCTTGGCAGGAATTCTTCAAAATTGCCAATTCTTAGGTGGAACCTTGGTATGATTGGAAGTCATCTTTTACCGAGGACACACACATATACAGAAACACGTCTTGACATTTACACATGTAAAGTATATAAAAGACAAATGTGACAACTTTGAAATATATACAGTATCTTGAAAATTTCAATTTAAGAAAAACTTTATACTCAATAGGACCATGCAAGATTCTTTATAACTATACACATGCCTTTGATTGCCTTATACATTGAGGATCATTCATTCTGAAGTGCAGATTTACTCTCCCTCCTATGTTCTCTTATTCAAAATAAGGAAGTTCTTTGTTATCAGGTAGTATATACTAGGAGAAGGAAATGGCAACCCACTCCAGTGTTCTTGCCTGGAGAATCCCAGGGACGGTGGAGCCCGGTGGGCTGCTGTCTATGGGGTTGCACATAGTCAGAACGACTGAAGCGACTTAGCAGCAGCAGCAGTATATACTAAGACTCAACAGTATTTTGATATCCATTTTTTTTTTAGTGTCTTTACAAAATTCCACTGTTGGTGTCTGAAGTAAAGTGAAAGTCGCTCAGTCGTGTCTGACTCTTTGTGACCGCACGGACTATATAGTCCATGGAATTCTCCAAGCCAGAATACTGGAGTAGGTAGCCTTTCCCTTCCCCAGGGTATCATCCCAACTCAGGGAACAAACGCAGGTCTCCCGTATTGCAGGTGGATTCTTAACAAGCTGAGTCACAAGGGAAGCCCAAGAATACTAGAGTGGATAGCCTATCCCTTCTCCAGCGGAGTTTGCCGACCCAGGACTTGAAGTGGGATCTGCTGCATTGCAGGTGGATTCTTTACCAACTTCTGACCTTACATTAAAACAGATTTGGAAAGTTCCAGGGGCAAATGATTCTATTCCTTTATTGTGGCGTCAGTGGTTGTTATAGTCTTAAGTATTAGAATCAATGTAGGATACCTAAGGTTCAGTTCAGTTCAGTCACTCAGTCGTGTCTGACTCTTTGTGACCCCATGAATCACAGCACGCCAGGCCTCCCTGTCCATCACCAACTCCTGGAGTTCACTCAGACTCACATCCATCGAGTCAGTGATGCCATCCAGCCATTTCATCCTCTGTCGTCCCCTTCACCTCTTGCCCCCAATCCCTCCCAGCATCAGAATCTTTTCCAATGAGTCAACTCTTCGCATGAGGTGGCCAAAGTACTGGAGTTTCAGCTGTAGCATCATTCCTTCCAAAGAAATCCCAGGGCTGATCTCCTTCAGAATGGACTGGTTGGATCTCCTGGCAGTCCAAGGGACTCTCAAGAGTCTTCTCCAACGCCACAGTTCAAAAGCATCAATTCTTCAGCGCTCAACTTTCTTCACAGTCCAACTCTCACATCCATACATGACCACAGGAAAAACCATAGCCTTGACTAGACGAACCTTTGATGGCAAAGTAATGTCTCTGCTTTTGAATATGCTATCTAGGTTGGTCATAACTTTGCTTCCAAGGAGTAAGTGTCTTTTAATTTCATGGCTGCAGTCACCATCTGCAGTGATTTTGGAGCCCAGAAAAATAAAGTCTGACACTGTTTCCACTGTTTCCCCATCTATTTCCCATGAAGTGATGGGACCAGATGCCATGATCTTCGTTTTCTGAATGTTGAGCTTTAAGCCAACTTTTTCACTCTCCACTTTCACTTTCATCAAGAGGCTTTTGAGTTCCTCTTCACTTTCTGCCATAAGGGTGGTGTCATCTGCATAGCTGAGGTTATTGATATTTCTCCTGGCAATCTTGATTCCAGCTTGTGTTTCTTCCAGTCCAGTGTTTCTCATGATGTACTCTGCATATAAGTTAAATAAGCAGGGTGACAATATACAGCCTTGACATACTCCTTTCCTGATTTGGAACCAGTCTGTTGTTCCATGTCCAGTTCTAACTGTTGCTTCCTGACCTGCATACAGATTTCTCAAGAGGCAGATCAGGTGGTCTGGTATTCCCATCTCTTTCAGAATTTTCCACAGTTTATTGTGATCCACACAGTCAAAGGCTTTGGCATAGTCAATAAAGCAGAGATAGATGCTTTTCTGGAACTCTCTTGCTTTTTCCATGATCCAGCAGATGTTGGAAATTTGATCTCTAGTTCCTCTGCCTTTTCTAAAACCAGCTTGAACATCAGGAAGTTCATGGTTCACGTATTGCTGAAGCCTGGCTTGGAGAATTTTGAGTATTACTTTACTAGTGTGTGAGATGAGTGCAATTGTGTGGTAGTTTGAGCATTCTTTGGCATTGCCTTTCTTTGGGATTGGAATGAAAACTGACCTTTTCCAGTCCTGTGGCCACTGCTGAGTTTTCCAAATTTGCTGGCATATTGAGTGCAGAACTTTCACAGCATCATCTTTCAGGATTTGAAATAGCTCAACTGGAATTCCATCACCTCCACTAGCTTTGTTCGTAGTGATGCTTTCTAAGGCCCATTTGTCTTCACATTCCAGGATGTCTAGCTCTAGGTCAGTGATTACACCATCGTGATTATCTGGGTCATGAAGATCTTTTTTGTACAGTTCCTCTGTGTATTCTTGCCACCTCTTCTTAATATCTTCTGCTTCTGTAAGGTCCATACCATTTCTGTCCTTTATCGAGCCCATCTTTGCATGAAATGTTCCTTTGGTATCTCTAATTTTCTTGAAGAGATCTCTAGTCTTTCCCATTCTGTTGTTTTCCTCTATTTCTTTACATTGATCACTGAAGAAGGCTTTCTTATCTCTTCTTGCTATTCTTTGGAACTCTGCATTCAGATGTTTATATCTTTCTTTTTCTCCTTTGCTTTTCGCTTCTCTTCTTTTCACAGCTATTTGTAAGGCCTCCCCAGACAGCCATTTTGCTTTGTTGCATTTCTTTTTCTTGGGGATGGTCTTGATTCCTGTCTCCTGTACAATGTCATGGACCTCATTCCATAGCTCATCAGGCACTCTATCTATCAGATCTAGACCCATAAATCTATTTCTCACTTCCACTGTATAATCATCAGGGATTTGATTTAGGTCATACCTGAATGGTCTAGTGGTTTTCCCTACTTTCTTCAATTTAAGTCTGAATTTGGCAATAAGGAGTTCATGATTTGAGCTACAGTCAGCTCCTGGTCTTGTTTTTGCTGACTGTATAGAGCTTCTCCATCTTTGACTGCAAAGAATATAATCAATCTGATTTCGGTGTTGACCATCTGGTGATGTCCATGTGTAGAGTCTTCTCTTGTGTTGTTGGAAGAGGGTGTTTGCTATGACCAGTGCATTTTCTTGGCAAAACTCTTTAAGTCTTTGCCCTGCTTCATTCCGTATTCCAAGGCCAAATTTGCCTGTTACTCCAGCTGTTTCTTAACTTCCTACTTTTGCATTCCAGTCCCCTATAATGAAAAGGACATCTTTTTTGGGCATTAGTTCTAAAAGGTCTTGTAGGTCTTCATAGAACCGTTCAACTTCAGCTTCTTCAGCGTTACTGCTTGGGGCCTAGACTTGGATTACTGTGATATTGAATGGTTTGCCTTGGAAACAAACAGAGATCATTGTATCGTTTTTGAGATTGCATCCAAGTACTGCATTTCGGACTCTTTTGTTGACCATGATGACTACTCCTTTTTCTTCTGAGGGATTCCTGCCTGTAGTAGTAGATATAATGGTCATCTGAGTTAAATTCACCCATTCCATTCCATTTCAGTTCTCTGATTCCTAGAATGTCGACATTCTCTCTTGCCATCTCTTGTTTGACCACTTCCAATTTGCCTTGGTTCATGGACCTGACATTCCAGGTTCCTATGCAATATTGCTCTTTACAGCATTGAACCTTGCTTCTATCACCAGTCACATCCACAGCTGGGTTTTCTTTTTGCTTTGGCTCCATCCCTTCATTCTTTCTGGAGTTATTTCTCCACTGATCTCCAGTAGCATATTGGGCACCTACTGACCTGGGGAATTCCTCTTTCAGTATCCTATCATTTTGCCTTTTCATACTGTTCATGGGGTTCTCAAGGCAAGAATACTGAAGTGGTTTGCCATTCCCTTCTCCAGTGGAGCACATTCTGTCAGATCTCTCCACCATGACCCGCGCATCTTGGGTTGCCCCACGGGCATGGCTTAGTTTTGTTGAGTTAGACAAGGCTGTGGTCCTAGTGTGATTAGATTGACTAGTTTTCTGTGAGTATGGTTTCAGTGTGTTTGCCCTCTGATGCCCTCTTGCAACACCTACCATCTTACTTGGGTTTCTCTTACCTTGGGCGTGGGGTATCTCTTCACGGCTGCTCCAGCAAAGCGCAGCCATTGCTCCTTACCTTGGACAAGGGGTATCTCCTCACCGCCACCCTTCCTGACCTTCAACGTGGGATGGCTCCTCTAGGCCCTCCTGGGCCCGCACAGCCATGGTTCCTTGGATGTGGGGTTGGTCCTCCTGGCCAGCAACAGATATTGATTGTTATTAAAATTAACTCATAGATCATTTTAATTGCATAATATGTGGTATCAAAATTAAATAGTATTTAACAAAATACACTGGTGGTCTTAGAAAAAAGACTCCTTTTATTCCTAGGTTTTTGTTTTTTTTCCAGAATTGCTCTTTTATCCTTGATCTGTCTTCAGTATAAATATCAAGTGAATACCTTTTTTCAAAAGAAAGTGGAAATGAGAATAGCAGTGTATTAATTTTCAGTTTGATGATTTACTTTATTAGGAGATCAAAATATTCACAACTATACATAAATCCTTTTGCTCCCAGGAAATGACATTATAAGTTTTCTTGTTGAGCATGTAATTAGAGGGAAGGTGTGTTCTGCTTAAGACGCTTCAGTGGGTTCAATAGAGCTATCTCTTATCCCCTAGAGGAATAACCTTTGTGTTTGCAACTCTTGGGCAAGACTCTCATGCTTTTAAACTGTATAGGATTCACACTGGCTGTATTTTTCTTTCTGAACCAAGTAAACAGATCATGAGATGTATAACTTAATCCTTTCTGTGGACATGAAAATTATTGTATATATATGGCTATTTGCATTCTGATTCTCTGAATAATTCCAATGTTGATGTTAAATGTAATTTTCTGTTTAAAGAAGAATGTATTCTATATTTTGAACATACCTGGTGCCAACTGGAGTTTGACTCTCACTGGGCTATAGTGAACTGGAGGTAAGGAGATTCAGGGTAATCACCATTTTCTTGTACTGAAATGCAACACTTTATAAGTTACCATTATTAGAAGAAGCATGGATCATAATCAGATTTTCTTTTTATCTTACCTATATACCTATAATTTAAACATTATTTGTAATTAAAAGAAATCTTTAAATGTTTTAAGCTTCATGTTCACATTTTTGGATTATTGTTTTTAATGCTAATTTTTCGGTAAAACTCCAAAAATTGATTTTTTCAGATTAGGGTATGGAATGCAGTTTATGTTGTTATTGCATCTATTTTGAAAGACTGGTCAAAAAATGTCTATTGGAAAGATTTTAGCAAGTTCCTATAGTTTACTCAAATGTTCCATGCAGCTCATTAGTTTATTTTTATCTGTGGAATAAAAATTATCTTTACTTCTGCTGCAAGTATGTACTTTCAAGGCCTATAGCAGACTGGTATAGTGGAAAGCTAAGGTTGGTTACCTGATAGCATAAGGCTGGGGTCCCCGAACTGGAACCAGTATGTGGCCTGTGAGGAACTGGGCCGCACAGCAGGAGGTGAGTGGTTGTCTTCCACAAAACCGATCCTTGGTGCCAAAAATGTTGGGGACCACTTGCATAAGGGATGAATTTCCACAGGGGAGAGATTCACATAACATGTGATTCTAATGAGCTCAAAAAGTGGTAAAGGAAAAAGAACCGCAATTAGTACCAAATACAATAATTTTTCTGCTTATAACCAGCCTTTAAAATATTCATTTTAAATGGCTACTCAGACTTAGTGGTAATCTCCAGTACATATGAGTCATCATTTATAAACCCTGTCTTTTGCAAAATTGCATATTTACCACATAACACAAGTCTCTGAAAGACACCGATGTTTAGCAATTTCCTTGGTTTGGGAATTGTACCGTCTGGACATCAGATAGGGTAGGAAATAGCTCGTTTTCTTGATGGTAGGTTATGTTGTTAAAAATCAGATTTATATTATAACTGCATGCAAATAAATGATTAAGAGAGCATTATGAATTTGGTAAGGGATACATCATGGTGTAATAATTAAAGAGCAATGAAATAGAAACAAATTTTGCTGAATATTAATTTATAAATATCCTTTACTGATACACTCTTAAGTTGATACAAACCAGCAAAATTAGTGATCTTGTCACATTTTAAAGAAAAAAAAATTAAACTATTATAATGTTTACAGAGTTTTTTATTTTAAAATCTCTCATTTCATTGCATTTTCATGAAGTGTCGCTTTCTTTGGGTAGTGTGCAGCTTCTTATGAGGCAGAGTCAAATGGTTAGAAATTTGTATTTCTATACCTTTGAACTGAAGAGGATTGCTCACTTTTTAAAAAGAGAGCTCTTAATCATAAGATTTAAAGTTAAATTTTCTTCTTTTGTAATGTTTTCTATGTAAGCACTTTTCCTGGTGCTGGTAATACACATGTCGTGAAATAAAAGCACCCTGCAGGAACCTGAACCTGATCTTATTTTCTACTGGCCAGACTTGCCATGAATATGCCTCAGAAATGAAAGAATAAAAGTTGAAGAATACTATGAATTATTTCAAATAGTTATAACTCAGAAGAGCAAATCTTTTCTTCTTTTTTTTTTCCCCTACTATGTGTGAATTGCCATTCCTAGTATATCAGTGTAACCTGGACTACCATGTAAATTTGCATAGTTTGTTCACTGCAAAGGGTCAGTTTGGCCAAGGGAGCAAATGGACTAGAATTCAACTGACTCTATTCTTCCTGGCCAAGTGTGCAAGGCTGCATCTCCAAGCTGGGCCTGTTTGCTGGTTTATAATGCTAGTTTAAGTTAGCTGAAGTCTTGAACCCTTTTTTAAGGTTCTTTGTATAATTATTGCATCTTGCTTTGTCACTATGCTAGATTTATTCATTCATACTCTTTAAAAATATTTATTGAAGTATATTTGACAGATTATGTTGTGTTATGTTAGTTTCAGATATACTACATGATGATTTGACATGAACATGCATTATGAAATGATCTCCATGTTAAATCCGAAAACCATCTGCCCCCACACAAAGTTATTATAGTATTATTGACTATATCCTTTATGTTGTGTATTGCATCCTTGTGACTTATTACATAATTGGAGGTTTGTATCTCTTAATCCCCTACACTGGATTTGTACACTAGCTACCCCTCTTCCTTTTGGCAGCCACTAGTTTGTAATTTGTATCTGTGAATCTGTTTTCATTTTGTTTTGTTTGTTTTGTTTTAGATTCCACGTATAAGCAAGATCATACAGTGTTTGGTCTTTTCTGTCTGACTTATTTCACTTAACATTACACTCTTTAGATGCAGCCATTTTGTTGTTTATGACAATATTTCATTTTTAAATGACTGAGTAATAGTGCATTATGTGTGTGTATACCATCTTCTATATTTATTTATCTATTGATAGTCATCAATTGGTGGGTAATGTTCATTTGCTTCCCTGTCTTGACTACTCTAAATAATGCTTCACTGAACATTGTAGTGCATATAAATTTTACAATTAGTGTGCTTTTTTCAGATAAATACCCAGAGTTGAAATTTCTGGATCATAAGCTAGTTCAATTTTCAATTTTTTGAGGAACCTCCATGCTGTTTTCCATTGCGGTTGCACCATTTTACAACCCCACCAACAGTGTAAGAAGGCATTCATAGTCTTTTCAGAGTTTTTTGTAGGAGTGATTCTCAAAATGTAGTCCAGAGATCCTTTCAGGGAGTCTATAAAGTCAAAATCATGTATGGCTAAAAGATCTATTCAAAGTTTAGGATGAAACAATGGATTTTAATGTAACAAACTGCAGAAAGTTCATTGAAGTGGTTTCAGATTTGCCACTGCTACTAACATTTAAAGAACTACCACATGTTGAATGTTGTAGTAGAAAGAAGTATATTCATAATTATCTGAGAAAGCTATTAATTGCTCCCTTTCCCAACTACATGTCTTTGTAAGGCTGGATTTTCTTTATATATTTCAACAAAATAATATATTGCAACAGACTAAAGGCAGCCATCTACTCAAAAAATACCTGTAAAAGTGACAGACAATTGTCTTTCTTTTCACTAACTTTATTTGCCTGGGAAAACAGTTATTTTTCAAGAAATTTTTTTTTTAACTGATAAATAATAGGGTTGTTTTAAATTTAAAGTAAGTTAATAAATATTTTAAATGCTTCTCCATTTCAATTTCTAATATACCTTTATCAATGTATAAAATTCCAATAAATGAAAGCATTTTGGGGTCTTCAGTCATTTTTAAGAGTATGAAAGGCTCCCGACAGCAAATCATTTGAGAACAGCAGCTTTAAGATATCAGGATGTCTTAACATTTCTTTGTTATCAATAATAGTGATGTTCTAAGTATTGGACTGGATGTACCCATATATATTTGTTCTAGGAGAAATGCTTGTCTTAGAAGAAAGGAATCCAATCCTATTTTTTAGGGATCCCTTCAGTTTTCACATTTGATTCATCATGAGCCAGCCTACAGGTGCAGATATGTTGACTAAACTTGGCAAACACAGAGAGAAGCTGCATCATAAAGGCCAAGTCAGTGGCTGTCAGGGTGGTTTTAATTAACAGGAAGGCACTGTTGGTCTCATTTTGTGTGCACTTCAAAATGTTAGTTGTCCATTGAGATGGCTCACAGATGAGGCACTACTTGAAGCTGGTTGAAATGCAGCTGTGGCATGCTTTTTTAAAGAAGACAGAAGAGAGGAGTTTGGAGCAAACGATTCCATGTGAATTAGAAACTGTTTTATGAGAGATGTTGGACAGCTGGTCTGTTCATCATGATTGTCAGAGAAAACTTAATACAGCAGGGAAGACCTCAGGATTCAGGAGTAAGAAGCTTCTTATTAGTGACACCTAAATCATATCTTTATGAAACAACACAGAGAAACATAAAACAATCCTTCCTCCTCCACATTTATAAAATTCCTGTACTTTGATTAAAATTATCCTGACCTCTACAGTCAAACAGTTCTACCATCAGACTTGTTCTTGACAGACACGCACACCATTAGCTGCAGAAGGTGATCTATCACAGATCTATCACAGTGGTTAAAGCACTGGCTTTGAAGTCAGTCCGACATACTCAGATCCACATCCTGCCCCTAATACTTTCTGACTGTGTGAATGTTAGCAAGTTACCTTTCTTCACCAGGATTGCTTGGGTATGAAATATCTACCCACATATGTACCCAAAAAAGCACACACATACGTACACATACACAAATAAAAAATTTAGTCATCTAAAAAGGTACTCATATTACCTAACACTTATTTACTACCCTGTGTCAGGTCCTGTTTTAAATGCTTCATGTGGAACCACTGTCACTTCTTACAGTGATCCTCTGAGGTAAATAAAATCAATGCTCCCATTTATAGATGCAGAAACTACTCTCAGGATGATGAGTAAACTTACAATTTACACAGAATCAGTAATTGGCGGTGCCTGGGTGTGGATCAAGGCAGTGTGTCCTATTCTCTTCTCTGTTCTTTGTCTCTAATATAATCAAGCATTTAAAAGTCTCCTTGCAAACATACTTCTACCTAAACTTTTTTCCTTTTTTAAAAAAAAAAACAATTGCCTCAGTGTTCTTTTAAGAAGCAATCTAAATTTGTTTATTAGGTACTTTTTAAAACAATGAAGACTGAGACAAGTGTGGTATCAGATTTTGTCTCCTCCTTTCAGATGCTTTTATATGACATATTCCTTTGAAGTTAAGCTGGAAGGCAGGTGTTGTGGGACAAAGCATCTGAAAGTAAAATTGACTAAATATGGGGAAACCATTTAATTGTTAGTAGCTAAGACTTTCTGTTGGTCAAATTGAAAAGCCATAATATTTATGGTATATGATGTGTGTGGCATTTGAAGTTATAAAAGAGGATCCAATGAATATTCCTCATTGAAGATTATGTTAATACAAAGTAGCAAACTTTAATTATATTTTTAATTTTCAGTTGTTTGAATGTATTTGAAGAGAGTTATGTTTCTATTTGTGCTATGTAAATTGTGGCTACCTCTTCATTATTGAATATCTATATAATTAATCCTGTCTATATAAATAAATAATTTTTCAAAATCTTTCTCTACTTTATCTTCTTGTGACTTACAAGTAAAAGAAAATTAAAACTATAAAAAAAAATAAAACTCTATAGCTTGGACTTTTAGGACAATACTACAAAATATCTCTGTACCAATAAATATATTTTAATATTTTACTATTCTATAGATATTTTGTATTATTTACCTTAAGAAAACATGAAATGAAAATTTAGTTATATAAAAAGTTATTCATTGTGTATTGAAGCTAGCAGAAGATAAGGCAAGAAAAATCAGTTTAGATTTTAGAAATCTCTGTCACTTCATCTTTGCAAACCAGAAAGGGATTTATTCTCTATGGAGGTAGTAGTATGGATAAGAGAATTCTTTGATCTAAAGTAGAGCTTAAAATGATTTTTTTATTTCAAATGTGATTTACATGTTTAAATATATCTCTGCTTTACTCTATATTAAAATGTTATCATTCATTTTATTTCATTTTATTATTTAGTTTTTTTAATTAAACTACAGATATTTATTTCGTGGAGCACAGAAAATATTCTACCCTGCCAATAGCTTTGAAAATCAACAAAGATGCCAAAATACTAAGTGGTCATGAATTAGTTCACTGAGGGGTTGCCTATGTTCCATTGCTTTCTGGGTTGTTGTTTATCAGGGATTCTTGAATGTGGATGGACCTAGAGTCCAGTATAAGAAACAGAAACTGTAGTTTTCTGAAAAGAACTGTAAAGGGCACTCATACTGCATCAAGCTGATCTTTCCCTCCCCCTAGCAATAAATGACAGAAAGAAAACAATGGAAAAAGTGGCCACCGTAATGGAGGGATGGGCAATCACAAAAGTTATTAGTGTAGACATTTGATGGGGTCTAATCTACCTATGGAATACTGTATTCTGTCAAGAAAAGAGAGCTAATGCATCTTCTAAATATCAAAAGACAGGAGCCAATTTATGCCTGTCAGGCCTCACTTTTCACAGATTTAAATCATTCCTGTTAGAGAGATACATTACTTCCATTGTAGTCAAATTTCCTTCTTGATTTTAGTCAAAAATAATTTTAAAAGCTTTCTGACAATTTAAAAGAGCATTTTAAAATAAATGGCATTATTTAAAAAATCCCTACTGGATACCAGAAATTACTATAATTAGTAGCAAGTTTTAATGTTTTACATTGCTTCTCTCTTATATTTACTATATTTTAAAGTAAAATTTCTTCAAGGCACACTCCCATTAATTACTAGATCTATTTTCCTTGTAAATGTTGAAGAGTTGTATAAAACTTTTGCTGTCTCTAATTTGAGTGAACTTTACATTATTATTTTTGTTGACTGAATGAAAATCCCTAATGATATTTCATTGGTTAATTAACTTCCTAATATTTGCAGGTGTGGCATCTGCTGTATTCTTGATTGTCATGGCATAATGAAATCGTGGGCTGGAAGACATGAATGTGGAAATTTTCCCTGCCCATTATATTTCTTATGCAAGCAATATATCCTAGTTACTTTAGGTCAGCGTGACATTGTGTGCAAAATTACATACTGCATGGGACCAGATGAGACATTGCCATATATTGCTCATGAGGATGCAAATTGCCACTTATCTGAAAAAGATTCTCACAATAAAAGAACAAGCAATTTCTGTCTCTGTAGTGAGGCTGTTAATATCTCCATGGATGGGTAATGAGAAAGAGACAGATGAGAGGAATAAAGGTGTTACATTTCATTTTCTATTTTATTTTTTCTTTTATGTCACTTCTGTCAAATTAATAGTATAGAAGTATTTGTTTCCAATTTTTTATTATTTCCATTCTAGAACATGACGTCTATTTGGGAGAAATAGATAACATCTTATTTTATATTGGAAACTGGTTAACATGTTCCATTATCCAAATAGTATTTTTTTTGTTTGTTTTTAAAGATAATATAAAAAATCAATTTAGAACCATATCAATACTCCAAAATCATAAGTGAAAATGTCCATGCTTAAGCATTCTTCTACATACGTAGGCAAAGATAAAAGGAATATAAATTGTCATTTCTGAAACTATTTTTATGGAGCTAAATCCTGGATCAATTTAAAAATGTGTAATAGGGTTTCATTTTAAAACACCAGTGCATTTATTAATATAAATATTTTAGTTAATTTGGCAATCAGTATTTTCATTAAGAGCAGCATGCATGTTCTTTTATCAGATCTGCAGATTATGAATTTTAGTTTATGTTCTTAGGCCTGCCAAAATATTTTTAATGTTCAATACAATAATTTAAGACCTGTGAATCTATACATATACTTTTTGATAATTAAATATTTAGCAGTTATTTTTTAGTTTAGAGTCTATGTTTATGTCAACACTGAGGAATAATAGACATTATCAAATAATCTTAAATTTATTTAGAATTGTGGCTGGTTGAACCAAATTAAATATTAATTTAACAACTACTTGTTAATATGTCAGTATTGATTTTATCTTCTAGAAGTGCAATTATATGTAACTGAACTTTCTGTTTTCTTGTGGTTGGGCTTTAAATTACCATGTCTTCTGGTTTCAGTGTTTTTCCTGGGGCACAGATCACATTTCTTACTGCCAAAGCCCAGAAATAATAGCTTCACACATCCAGAGTCCCAAAGGCTTTCCTGCCAGGTACTCTGAGAGTAACTGCAGTGCTCCAGACTGTGGTGTAGACATGAAGTCCTAAAGCAATACTGATACTGCTGAAAGCAGTTTTGCTTCATAATACAATTCATAATTATCTGCGTTTATCTCATTGTCTAAATTCCAGCCGGTAACCTATCATGCTGACAAATTCTTAGAGGATGCCGTGGTTCTATAGGATGTGTGCTTTTCTAGATGATGTTATTTTAAAGGAAGCAATCACTGCAACAAACAGGCAAAAAAAAAAAAAAAAAGTTGAGAAATGGTAAGGAAAAATCAAATATGTGGTAGCATTTGCATTTCTTTTACATCTAAATGAAAGTGTGTTTAATATCAGTTTTGAATATGAAATTTTTAATTTTAAAGCATGTCTTTGGTTGTTGTTGCTTTATAGCCAGGTCATATTTACAGATATTTAAAAACTTACCTTCAGAGACTATACATCCCCAGTTTTCCCAATTGCTAGATATTATCTAATACAGAAAGAGAAGTATATAAACTAGAATTAAAGTTAGCTACAGGTAGTGTGGCATAACCATGCATCCTTCTTTTGAATATTAAATTGCAAAGAAATAACTGTTTCCAATGTTAAAACATTATCATTGAATAACAATCAGTTTTGTAAGTTATTTAATAAGATAATTATAGTTTGCAATGAAAAGTACCCACAGTTTTAATGGCAGCCAGCTATATGAAGTCACAAAGCATGGCATTTACAGTTGGGATTTCCATCCTCAGAAAATATCTCTTTAAGTTGTCTCTCACCCTCTAATTGCTTTAACTTTTAAGGAAGTATGTTTATTCTGTGATTAGTAAAGATCAAAAGGGCACTTACTATTTTAAAATTGAGTCAGTTAATGACTCCACAGTTTGGTGAACACTAGGGTACTAGTACTGGCACAGACACAGAATAAATCAAATTGTAAGTGAGAGGAAAGAACAAATGCCTTGGCTCATACTTTGGGCCTGGATGTTTTGGGCATGTTACAACAATTGTCTGTCTAGTCAAGGCTATGGTTTTTCCAGTAGTCTTGTATGGATGTGAGAGTTGGACTATAAAGAAAGCTGAGCGCCGAAGAATTGATGCTTTTGAACTGTGGTGTTGGAGAAGACTCTTGAGAGTCCCTTGGGCTGCAAGGAGATCCAACCAGTCCATTCTAAAGGCCATCAGTCCTGGGTGTTCTTTGGAAGGAATGATGCTAAAGCTGAAACTCCAATATTTTGGCCACCTCATGCGAAGAGTTGACTCATTAGAAAAGACCCTGATGCTGGGAGGGATTGGGAGCAGGGGGAGACGGGACGACAGAGGATGAGATGGCTGGATGGCATCACTGACTCGATGGATGTGAGTTTGGGTGAACTCCGGGAGTTGGTGATGGACAGGGAGGCCTTTCATGCTGCAGTACATGGGGTTGCAAAGAGTCAGACACGACTGAGCGACTGAACGGACTGAACTGACACTATTGGTGCCTTTGGGCTTCCTATTCTCTTTCTCTGCCAATATCTAGACTGTGCATGCTTCATCCTTTGGTTTATTTCCTCAGTTTACAGAACCACTGAAAAGAGATATGACATCAAAAAATAGAAAAATTACTTTTCGGATGGAGATGGGATATTTGTATGTATACATATATGTATTTATACATATTTATAGTATGAGCTATTTATAAATTTTGGAGATTAGGCCTTTATCAGTCGTATCGTTTGTAAGTATTTTGTCCCATTCAGAGGGTTGTCTTTTTGTCAGTGATTTCTTTTGCTATGGATTTTAAGTTTAATTAGGTCAAACTTGTTCATTTTTGCCATATATAGATCTCTATGTAGATATATATAGTTGTTCATTGCCCAGTCATGTCTGACTCTTTGCGACACCATGGACTGCGGCACACCAGGCCTCCCTGTCCTTCATCATCTCCCAGAGTTTGGCCAAGTTCATGCTGATTGCATCAGTGATGTGGTCCAGGCATCTCATCCTCTGACACCCTCTTCTCCTTCTGCCCTCAATCTTTCCCAGCATCAGGGACTTTTCCAATGAGTCATCTGTTAACATCAGATGACCAAAATACTGGAGCTATACCATCTATATTTGGTATAAAATATATATGTATTTTATACCAAATATAAATGGAAAATATAGCAATAATATATATTTGGAAATAATGTATAAAATAAACACTATCTGTATTTTACATTTTTGTTTACTATGTCACACATGAGTTCTACCATTTACCATGTTAAGTTGTATCATTAAAAAGCATTTCTTATATCCAAGTCAAAAATCCAGAGAATACCTTGTTATACCATCTTTTTGTTCCCACTTGGGAATGAGAATCTTTCATACCCTTCTTTTCTTTTTTTTATATCTATGTGAGGTGATGGATGCTAAGTAAACTTATTATGGTAATTATTTCACAATATACATAGGTCAGACCATTTTACTACACACCTTGCTGCTGATGCTGCTGCTAAGTCGCTTCATTCGTGTCCTACACTGTGCGACCCCATAGACAGCAGCCTACCAGGCTCCCCCGTCCCTGGGATTCTCCAGGCAGGAACACTGGAGTGGGTTGCCATTTCCTTCTCCAATGCAGGAAAGTGAAAAGTGAAAGTGAAGTCTCTCAGTCATGTCTGACTCTTAGGGACCCCGTGGACTGCAGCCTACCAGGCTCCTCCGTCCATGGGGTTTTCCAGCCAAGAGTACTGGAGTGGGGTGCCATTGCCTTCTCCGACTACACACCTTAAGCTTGATATAGGTCAATTATATCAGTAAAACTGGGAGGGGAAAATGTTTTTATTGAGGTATTGTTGAGTTACACTATTATATTAGTTCCAGATGTATAGTAGCATAGTCATTTGGTACTTTTATAGATTGTACTTCCTTACAAATTATTGCAATTAATGGCTGTAATTCCCTGTGCTGTACAGTGTATTCATGTTTCTTATCTATTTTATACATGGTGGTATGTGTTTCTAAATCCTGTACTTCTGTCTTGCCTCTGCCTTCTTCCCTCTCCCCATTGGTAGTCATTAGTTTGTTTTCTATGTCTGTAAGTCTATTTCTATCTTGCTGTGTATACATCCAGGGAAGCCTGGTGTGCTGTAGTCCATGGGGTCACAAAGAGTTGGACGTGAAAAATGTATATATCCATTTGTTTTATTTTTTAGATTCTACATATAAGTGATATCATAAATTATTTGTCTTTCTCTGATTTATTTCACTGAGCATATTCTCTGGGTACATTAACATTGCTGCAAATGGTAGAATTTCATTTTTTATAGCTTAGTAATGTTCGTGTATGTGTATGTGTGTGTATGTATTAAATCTTCTCTGTACATTCACCTATTGATGGGCACGTGGGTGCTTTCATATTTTGGTTATTATAAATAGTAGTGCTGTGAACATTGAAATGCATGCATCTTTTTGAATTACATTTTATTCCAAAATTCCAGGAGTGAAGTTGCTGGATTCATATAGTATTTCTGTACTTTTCTATTTTTAGTCTTTAGAGGCACCTCCATATTTCCCAGCAGATGAACCAATTTATGTTACCACCAACAGTGTGAGAGATTTTCTTTTTCTCCATATCCTTGCCAACATACGAAGTTTGTCATTTTGATGATAGCCATTTTGACAGGGGTGAGGTGATAATCTCAGGTTTTATATTTGCATTTTTCTGGTAATTAACACTTTTGAGCATCTTTTCATGTAGGTGTTGGCCATCTGAATATCTCTTTTGGAAAAATGTCTATTATTTTCCAAATTCAAATCTTTTGCTGATTTTTTATTAGGTTGTTTGTCCTTTTGACAAAGAATTTACCATAATTTCTCGTATGTTTTGGGTATTAGCCTCGTTAATAGCCGTATTATTTGCATGTGTTTTCTACCATTCAGTAGGTTGTCTTTGTTTTGTCTGCAGTTTCATTTTCTTTGCAAAGCTTCTAAGTTTAATTAAATCCAAACTTGTTTATATTTGTTTTTATGTATTTTGCCCTATTTATTTTCTCTCTGATTTTTATTTTCACTTTCCTTCTAACTTTTGGTTTTGCTTGTTCTTTTTTCAATTCTATCAGGTGATAGGTTAGGGTGTTCCTTTGATATCTTTCTTGCTTCTTGAGGAAGGCTTCTATTGCTATAAACTTTCCTCTTAGAACTGCATTTGCTGCATCCCATAGATTTTTAAAAGTTAGGTTCCATTTTCATTTGTCTCAAGGTGTTTTCTAGTTTCCTCTTTGATTTCTTCATTGACTCGGTTTTTCGTAGCATGCTGTTTTGTCTTTGTGTGTTAGTTCTTTTCCCATTTTTCTTTCTGTAATTGATTGCTCGTTTCTTATCATTGTGGTTGGAAAAAACAATATAATTTCTCTCGTCTTAAATTTGCTGAGACTTGATTTGTAGCCTAGCATGTGATTTTTCCTAGGCAAGTTTCCGTGTGCACGTGAAAAGAATGTGTATTCTGCTCTTTTGGATGGAATGTTCTGTAGGTATCTATCAAATTCAATAGGCCTGTTGTGTCATATAAGCACTGTTACTTTGTTGATTTTCTGTCTGGAATGATCTATCTGTTGAATTAAGTGGGGTGCTAAAGTCTCCTACTATTGTTGTATTGATATCAATTTTTCCAATTTATATTTGTGGGTATTTGCTTTATATATGTAGGTGCTCCTGAATTGAGTGCATCTATTTTAACAAGTATAATATCCTTATCTTGTATCAATCCCTTTAGCATTATATAGTGTCCTTCTTTGTCTTTTTTTTATAGCTTTTGTTTTTAGGTCTGTTTTGTCTCATGTGAGTATTTTTACCTCCATCTTCTTGTCATTTCTATTTGCATGAAATGTCTTTTTTCAGTCCTCTCACTTTCAGTCTGTGTGTCTTTAGATCTGAAGTGTGTCTCTTGTAGGCAGCATATAGATAGGTCTTGATTTTTATTCAGTCAGCTGCCCTGTGTCTTTTGATTGGAGCATTAAGTCCATGGATGTTTAAAGTAGCTATTGATATGTATTCACTTATTATCATTTTATTACTTGTTTTCTGGTTGTTGTAAAATTATTCTGTTTATTAGCTCTTGTTTTTGTTTCCACCTTTGTGATTTGATGATTTTTAGTAGTATGTTTGTGTGTCTTTCTTTTGAGTTTTTGTGTATCTATCATAGGTGTTCTGTTTGTGGTTACCATTGGGTTCATATATGTTGATATATAACTACGTCTACTTGTTTTAAATAGGAAGTTATTTAGGTTCAAACACATTCTAAAAAATCTACAGTTTTTACTCCCCTCCCCCACATTTTGTGTATTCAATATTATGGTTTGCATCTTAATGTTTATCCCTTAACTCTTCCTTATATATTTACCTTTCCTAGTAGGATTAACTCTTTCCCATAGATTCTTTTTTTTTTTTTTCCTTGACCACACTGTATGGCTTGTGGGATCTTAGTTAATTGACCAGAAATTGAATTTGTGCTCACAGCGGTAAAAGTGCCAGTACTTAAAACACTTGACTACCAGCGAATTCTCTCCTATAGATTCTTACTTCTCTACACTCAGAGAAGATGAAGAAAGACCCTATAACATTTATGGTAAGATTAATGTTGACAAACCCTTGTAGTTTTTGTTTGTCTGAATGTTATCTCTCCTTTGATAATAAATGATAATCTCGCTGAGAAGAATATACTAGGTTGCATGTGTTCTATTTCAGCACTTTATATATATCATGCTACACTCTACAATCCTGCAAAGTTTTTGCAGAAAAATCAACTGATAAACTATTGAGGATTCCCTTGTATACAACCCTTTGCTTTTCTCTTGCTCCTTTTAGAATTCTCTCTTTTGCTTTTGTTATTTTCATTATGATATTTTTTGGTGTGAGTCTGTTGGGGTTCATCTTGGTTGTGACCCTCAGCGCTTCTTGTACCAGGATATCTCTTTCCTTCTTCATATTCTGGGAATTTTTGGCTAATGCATTTTCAACTCCTTTCTCATTTTCTTCTCCTTCTAGAGAATTTTGGAAAGCTTCAGTTCAGTTCAGTTCAGTCTCTCAGTCGGGTCCGACTCTACGACCCCATGGGCTGCAGAATGCCTGGCTTCCCTGTTCTTCACCAACTCCCAGAGCTTGCTCAAACTCATGTCCATTGAGTTGGTGATGCCATCCAACCATCTCATCCTCTGTCGTATGCTTCTCCTCCTGCCTTCAGTCTCCCCCAAGTATCAGGGTTTTTTCTAAGGAGTCAGTTCTTTGCATCAGGTGGCCAAAGTATTGGAGCTTCAGCTTCTGCCTCAGTCCTTCCAATGAATATTCAGGACTGATTTCCTTTAGGATTGACTGGTTTGATCTCCTTGCAGTCCAAGGGACTCTCAAGTCTTCTCAAACACCACAGTTAAAAGCATCAGTTCTTCAGTATTCATCTTTCTTTGTGGTACAACTCTCATATCCATACATGACTACTGGAAAAACCATAGCTTTGACTAGATGGACCTTTGCTGGCAAGGTAGTGTTTCTGCTTTTTAATATGCTGTCTAGGTTGGTCATAGCTTTTCTTCCAAGGCGTGAGCGTCTTTTAATTTCATGGCTGCAGACACCATCTTCAGTGATTTTGGAGCCTAAGAAAATAAAATCTGTCACTGTTTCCATTGTTTCCCCATCTATTTAGCATGTAGTGATGGGACTGGATGCCATAGTCTTCGTTTTTTGAATGTTGATTTTTAAGCCAGCTTTTTCACTCTCCTCTTTCACTTTCATCAAGAGGCTCTTCAATTCCCCTTCTCTTTCTGCTTAAGTGGTATCATCTGCCTACCTGAGGATATTGATATTTCTCCCAGAAGTCTTGATTCTAGCTTGTGGTACATCCAGCCTGGTATATTGCATGATGTACTCTGCATATAAGTTAAACAAGTCGGGTGACAATGTACAGCCTTGTCATATTCCTTTCCCAATTTGGAATGAGTCTTTTGTTCCATGTCCAGTTCTAACTGCTGCTTCTTGACCTGCACAGATTTCTCAGGAGGTAGGTAAGGTGGTTTGGTATTTCCATCTCTTAAGAATTTCCCACAGTTTGTTGTGATCCATACAGCCAAAGGCTTTGGTGTAGTTAATAGAGGAGAAGTAGATGTTTTTCTGGAATTCTCTTGTTTTTTCTATGATTCAGTGGATTTTGGCAATTTGATCTCTGGTTCCTTTAAAAATCTCTTAAATTGTCTTATTTTTTAAAGTTTGTTTCTCTTTTGGTTTCCTGATGGGGTGATTTTTATTTTTCTATCTTCCTTATCACTTATGTTCATTTCTTCTAGTTTGTTTTTTATTTCAGTTATTCTTTATTTCTGATTTCTAAAAATATTTTCTAGTTCCTTGTTAAAATTCTCAGTGTTCATTTATTATTTCCCCTAATTCAGTTAACATTCTCATTATCTGTACTTTGAATTCTTTGTCTATTAAATTGTTTATTCCTGTTTAATTGGTTTCTTTTTTTTTTTTCAGACTTTTTTCTTATGCTCTCATTTGAGACCAGTTCCTCTGCATTTTGATTTTGCTTAACTTTCTCTGCCTCTGTGAATTTAGGTGAAATAGTTACCTATTGCAATCTTGAAGGAGCATTCTTATGTAGGACTATCCCTATACAGACTGCATGCTTGCATAGCCTTTGGTGGGACACAGTTCACATCTTTCCTCAGGATGTGCTGTCAAGTATCACCTTGGTAAGTGACGGGGCTGAACAAGAGGGCCCAAAACTTGAGCCCAGTGTTAGACAAGACTTCTCCTCTACTCAGTGGCGGTCACAGTCTGTTGGGGCAGAGTCTGAGCCCAAGTTAGCTGCAGCTGAAACCCTGAGCGTCAGGCCTGAGTTGGTTCTGTTCCTTTTAAATGTTTGTTTCCTCTGTCCCTGCATTGGACTGTTGCCCCAGAGCTGGGTGGGGCTGAAGGAAGGGGCAGAGGGAACCCATGCTGGCACTTAGATTGTGTTGGCTACAGACAGAGGTCTGAGCTATCTCTAACATGCTACCTGTATAGATGCCATTGTTTTTACTTTCTCTGCTCAGATGCAGCCTTGGGTCCAAGTCTTTTTTTGTCCCCCACAGCTGACTAGTCCATCCATCTTCCACTGACCCTGTCCTGGATGGAGGGCACTTTGGGCCCTCATGAACTCTCAGCATGTATCAGGGCATGAACTGGGATGGAGCTACCATCATCAGAGTTTTGGGCTGCTTCTGATGCTTGAGGAAGTACCAGTGATGGCCATTGCCACGTCATCCAGGCATTGCCCCAGGACTCAGTCACTTCTGTGTCCTGTGCTCAGGTTTTCTCCTGAGTTGTGGCAGCTCAAGATCCAGAGCTGCCAGCCCTGTGACACGGAGTATGATGGCCTGGAGTGTTTGTTTGGCTTGGTCTGGGCTACATACCAAGGTGGTCACAGGAGACCTCTATGCCTATCCTGTGGGCAAACCAGCACTTGTGTGCTCCTCATGAGTAGAGTTGAGGCTTCCCACTGGCCTTTTGTTAGTCCCAGTGGCCCTCCAAGCAGCCAAGAGAACTTGTCCCTCCTGTGTAGGACCCTAGGACTGGAACGTCTAGTCTGTGGCTCTCACCGCTCACTCACCAGGGTGGATCTCCAACTGTGTATGCTCCCTTTTCCTTTCCATCTTCTCCCAGAGTCACAGGTCCTGACCTGATCACTTTTCTTCCCTTTCTACCCAATTGCATGTAGATCTTTCTTAAAACCTTGATTGTACAGGAGGAGTCTTTCAGCCAGTTTCCAGTTAGTTATCGGTGAGAATTGTTTCACATGTAGACGTATTTTTAGTGTGTTCATCGGAGGAGGTCAGTTCCACTGAAGTAATTCCTCCTAATTTGCTGTCTTGATCAATCTAGGGTTGCTGTGTATGCGCATTCTCAGACATGTCCAACTCTTTAAGACCCTATGGACTGCATCCCACCAGTCTCCTCTATCCATGGGATTTTCCAGGCAACAGTACTGGAGTGCATTGCCATTTCTGCCTCCAGGGGATCTTCCCAAGCCTAGGATTAAACACTTGTCCCCTGCATCTCCTGCATTGGCAGGTGGAGTCTTTATGAGCCACCTGGGAAGTCCCCTAAATATGTTACCTGCCTGGAAATTACTTCTGAAACTTAAATGGTTCTCACATTTATCTGCACAATGGAATCACTTGGAGGGCTTCCATAAACTGTTATTTGTGTTCCCCACCCCATTTCACTCTCTTCACCCAAGACTGTGAATTAGTTGAGCTAAAGTGTGGCCTGACTTTGGAATTTTTAAAAAAATCCAGGTGATTCTGTTGTCCAGCCAAGCTTTGGAATCCCTAGTCTAGATCTTTGAGGTTCGAATGAGAAGGGTCACATTCACAACTTGACTAGCTTATTTCCTTACAGAGACGTATCTGTAGATAGATAGCAGAACCTAATGTGTGTGTGTGTGTGTGTGTGTGTGTGTGTGAGAGAGAGAGAGAGTATATACACACCCATGCTTATTCCCATGCTTAAGTGATAAGAGCAAGTCATACAACATTGTTGCCTTTTCTTACCTTTGCTCTTCTGACTCTATCCAGTTATCAACTAAGAATGATTTTTATGTAGGCAGATGTGTTCATTGTTGGTATTAGTGGCGGTATTAATTTGAGTTCAGTTCAGTCGCTCAGTCGTGTCTGACTCTTTGCGACTCCATGAATTGCAGCACGCCAGGCCTCCCTGTTCATCACCAACTCCTGGAGTTCACTCAATCTCACGTCCATCGAGTTGGTGATGCCATCCACCCATCTCATCCTCTGTCATCCCCTTCTTCTCCTGCCCCGAATCCCTCCTAGCATCAGAGTCTTTTCCAATGAGTCAACTCTTCGCAAGAGGTGGCCAAAGTATTGGAGTTTCAGCTTTAGCATCAGTCCTTCCGATGAACACCCAGGACTGATTTCCTTTAGGATGGACTGGTTGGACCTCCTTGCAGTCCAAGGGACTCTCAAGAGTCTTCTCCAACACCACAGTTCAAAAGCATCAATTCTTCAGCGCTCAGTTTTCTTCTCAGTCCAACTGTCATCCATACATTACCACTGGAAAAACCATAGCCTTGACTAGACGGTATTAATTTAAGACCTAGGAATTCCTCTTCTTTGTTCCCCACCTTTTTTATCCTTTGTGAATATAAGATGAATAAAAATAAGAAGAGCATTTTTAAAGCCCTGATAAAATTATTACACTTTATAATTTAAACAAGTGGAAATATTCATTGAACACTTACCCAAACAACCCTGTCGTTTAGTACTATTATTCCATTTACAGCTGAGGAAACGAAAGCAAAGAAAGGAGAATATAATCTTCTTTGGGTACATTTCTTTATTTTGAATCAAGTTAAAATTCTTGCTACAAATCAACATACCTATTTGAACATTTTCCTAGTTTTAATAGGGTGAAGGTGGTGTTTGAGTATGAGTCTTGACAGCCCAGAATGTAATTGGCCAAAAGCAGCTGTTTCTTACAGTCTTAAGTCTCTGAAGGTTTTGATGTCTTGAGCAGCAGAAGATATGTGAATGGTGATGAATAATTAATTTTATCTAACAGGATTAATTAAACATTCATTTTCCCCAGTTTTGAAATTCTGAGAATCACTTCTAAGTGTATGACAAAAGTATGGTCCTTATTTTCTAGAAGAGTCCCAGTGCAGAAAAGTTATTTTCCATTGCCAAATAGGTCATCTGAAGCACATCAAATGTTGTATCCAGATTTTTGTTTTAAAATATGTGATTGTTATTTCAAAAAATGTCTTTGGGTTCAAAAGAAATTATGTTGAGAATTAAGGCAAGTACCACAATACAACCATTGTTTCCTGCTCAAATGAATTTTACTTTATCAACTTTTATGATAATAATGCTAAACGCTGCCAAAGCACAAGTGCCTTTTCCCCCAAGGAAAATGTTTTTTTTTTTTTTTTTAACGGATACACTCATGTTTCTGGTCAGTTAAACAAGAGACTTTTCAATTATGCAACGTGACACACGTTGCATAATTCTACTTTATTTTATACTGGACCTGCTAAATAGTTTTTCTCACACTATAGGACAACAGATAGGTATGGTGTGCTTTCCAATGAAAGCACTTAAAAATACATCCCGTAAGTACAGATTCATTTTAAAAGTTTAAACCATTCCGAAAAAGAAGGACACCCCTTGTCACTGGTTACAACCCATGCCAGTTTGGATTGATTTCCTGTTTCTTTCTTTCTTCCTTTTTCTCTTCCTTTCTCTCTCCTCTTTTCCCTTCCCTTTCTTTTTTAAATTTAAAATCTCAGCATTTCCCTCATTGTGCTGATCAAAATAATGTCCTTAGCCTTCAAGGAAAGCATGGATGTTTGTAACCATAATTGTCAGCAGCCATATTTTTCTGACTACTGAAAGGAACTGATTTGTGTGGGCATTAGCACCCCTCAACACTCTAAACCATTCCTTCCTTCCCCCCTCCAATGGCAGCTCTCAAACTACCTACTTGTTTCATGTCAAATGCATGCTTGGCTCTGTAATAAATCACTGATGAACAGCCAACTCTCTGTTTCGGAGGTGCAGCCTGTGAGCATTGATTAATGTAATTCTTCAGGAATGGAACAATGGCTTGTGTGCATATGCACAAGAAAAGCTTGTCCATGGCTATAGATAGCTTTGTTCCATGTGCTCCAGCCTCTCTCCTCACAGTGTTCTCTTTCTGGGCTCAGCATGGACCTCAGCTAATTGATTAACAGAACCTTTAGGCTGCCTGAGGTGGTCCTAAAACAGGGATGTAATCAGAGGCTTTGAAAGACTCCATTCTTGTCTTTAGGGATTATGGCCGAAAGACACATATGGCTGCCACAGTAGGCAGAACAGCAAGTCTTCATATTTGGGGAAATTTTGGTGAATTTCAATGGTATTTTGCTTCTGTTGTATTATTCTTTTTCTTTAACCCAATTGGTTGTCTTTTTGTAGTTGACAGTTATTTTTTGGACAAAAAAAATCATATTAAATTCTTCTTTTTTTCTTTATTGCCTGTGGTATTGTCCTTCTTTTTATTAATGTGTTAGGAAACCCATATTCAGTTTTAACAGTTGTTCCTAAATATTGACTATCAAAGGGCAGTTGAAAATATAATCACAAAATTTTGGTCACAAATACAACTCTGTTTATCCTTTAATATCTAAATAGCTTATATTTTATCAGGAGAGTGAGAAATATTAAGTAAGCTTTGAAGAGTATTCAGTATTTCTTCAGTATTATTTATTTTTGAAATGTAAATTTCTTTTTTTCATTTCTTTAAAATTTAAAAAATAAGTCAAAGTATACATGGAACAGTAATTGTGCTTAATCGCTCAGTCATGTCTGACTCTTTGTGACCCCATGGACTGTAGCTCTCCAGGCTCGTCTGTCCATGGATTCTCCAGTCCAGAATAGTAGAGTGGGTAGCCCATTCCTTTCTCCAGGGTATCTTCCCAACCCAGGGATCGAATCCAGGTCTCCTGCATTGCAGGCAGATTCTTTTATCTGAGCCACCATGGAAGCCCTATAATGGTAATAATAATGGTAGATTAATTGCCATTTTTACGTATTTTTCATAGCTTTGCTCTTTTCTGGTTATCAGATATTTTTGAGATTGAATGGCGTGTTAAGTAAGTGTGTGTATGTGTGTGTATGCTTAGTTGCTCAGTCTTGTCTGACTGTTTGGGACCCCATGGACTGTAGCCCTCCAGACTCCTCTCTCTGTCCATGGAATTTTCCAGGTAAGAATACTGGAGCGGTTTGCCATTTCCTGTTCCAGGGGATCTTCTTGACCCAGGGATTCAACCTGTACCTCCTGTGTCTCCGGCATTGGAAGGGGATTGTGTTGGCTGAGGGAAATGTTAATGTAGATTCTTATTTTATTTGTTTTTTTAATAGCTAGAATTATATATTATTTTACTTTGACCTTTGGATTTATAGGTAAACAAACTGTTTTTTAAAGGCAAAAAACTAGATTCAGCTAAGTGCTGAAAAGATGAAAAATTTCTGGTAAAACCTTATTTCTTGGTATTCTGGAAATATGACTGGAAGTTTTATAGAAGATCTCTTCTCTCCTTTTATGAACAAGAGAGCTAAAGAAAACCAGTTATGTCAGTTTAGAATTAGCAGTGAGGAAAAGAGCTGAAGCCCTTTTTTGGTCTTTCACACATTAATTCATGATCTGTAAGCTTCTCTTTTTCAAAAGAGAGAAGTTTGTCATACAAGATCCTAGAGAAAAATCTGTCATAAAATGTTTTAGAGAAGTCAGTTTTTGCAGCGTCAAAAAGAATTTACTTCCATGAAAGAGGGAAAAATTAGGTACTTTTTCACTTATATAGGAGAGATTTTTTTCCCCCTGAAGTGTAATCTGTTGTTTTAACTTTGAAATGATTATTATTCAAATTAAAATTTATGATTCTTAATTCTTAAATCTGTCCAAGAATTATTATTTATAATTTATGAATAATATCTATATACTTAAGGAGAAGGAAATGGCAACCCACTCAGTATTCTTGCCTGGAGAATTCCATGTGCAGAGGAGCCTGGCAGGCTACAGTCCATGGGGTTGCAAGAGTCAGATACAACTTAGTGACTAAACCAATCAACCAACCATATATACTTGAGGCATGAAATTAATATTAATAAACAGCCTATATGTGAGACCTGGCAGTGATTCTATGACAAATGTATTCAGAATTTTAACTTGAAACATCAAGAACCTGTCTCCTAAGGAGCTGTGCTTGCCCTAGTGGTAATGGGCAAGAATGGGATAGGGAGGGGCTAGATGTTTCAGGGATTCTTTGCTGGTGCTGGAATGAGATTTTCTTTTCATGATGTCTAGGAGATTAAGGTTGGGAGGAAAAACTTAGGGTAATAGCAGTTGACCTGATGGAGTAGAGGACTGTGGGAAACTCTACCCCTGAAAGTGAAGCGGGAAGACGAATTCCTAGGACTAGATAATGATACCATATAAAAGATATGAGGAAACTCAGAGATGTATAAATTAGGAATGGTTTCAGCTAAATGGTCCAGTTACACGTGAAAATCAAGAGAACCAAGCTCTTCCAAAATATTAACTGAGTGCTTTCTCCAGTGATCTTTCTATCCACTGAGAATATTGCCGTCATTTAATTTGATTGACTTAAAGTGAGACTTTTTAGTCTTTTATTTTGGCACTCAAAATAATAGAAATGCTGCTGCTGCTAATAATAATAATAATTACAGTAATAGTAATAACTATTAATAGTATTAGTGATAAACATTTCTTGAGCAATTACTATTACCACTCACTGTGCTGAACAGTTTATATAATTTTTCCAATTGTTCTATGTAATACTATGCAGACTTTATTATGATCCCCATCTTAGTTGGAGGCTTTAGAGAGATTGTTCAGCTTGCCCAAGTTGGTTATGTGGGCAGTGTCTTTTCAAATCAGATCTATCTCCCAGAGTCTACACTCTCACCATTAGCTATCTCAACCAGTGTCTCATTACCTATCTAAATAACCAAGCTTACAATTTTTTTCCATCAAGGCATGATTTCTGTCACACCTATTTAGAGGTGTCAACCTTCATAAGGGTTAGAAGTGAACTGATTTTTTAGCCTGTCTCAAATGAAAACAATTTTCTTAATTTCATTCATTCTTTTTATTCCCCAATGTTTATTGCACCAGGCATTTTACAACTTGTCAGATGCATACTATGAAAAAATGTAACATGCATGCTCTCATATTCTGTTTATGTGTTTTCAGGTTGTTTGAAGGATTCAACCATATTGATTTTTAATGAGAAGCTCTGACCATTTTTTTTCCCCATGAGAGATCTATCCTAAGATGACCAAATCTTTGAGTTTGCTTTCAGTGCAACAAAGCACTTAATTTCAGTGAAGCACCTCAACCCTTTTCCTTTATTTGACTATCCATCAGACTAGCTGATATTTTACAGCTTTATATTCTCAGATTTCCCTTTGCTGTTGCTGCTGCTAAGTTGCTTCAGTTGTGACCGACTCTGTGTGACCCCATAGATGGCAGCCCACCAGGCTCCCCCGTCCCTGGGATTCTCCAGGCAAGAACACTGGAGTGGGTTGCCATTTCCTTCTCCAATGCATGAAAGTGAAAAGTGAAAGTGAACTCGCTCAGTCGTGTCCAACTCTTAGCGACCCCATGGACTGCAGCCTACCAGGCTCCTCTGTCCATGGGATTTTCCAGGCAAGAGTACTGGAGTGGATTGCCAATGCCTTTTCCAGAGATTTCCCTTTACATAGGCCTTAAGTTATGGCCTGTCACCATTATCTGTCTAACCACATCTAAATAACCAAAAAAACAGAATAAAGTTATTTCAGATAACAATACTTTGATGCAAAGTATTATATTCTTTCAGTTTGATCTTATTTGTATACTCTTATTTTTAAGGTAATATTAATAGCTCTTTCCGTAGTTGCCTTCTGTTGTTGTGAAGTCCCCAGTATATTTTCTGGTATGTTACTGTTTTTATTCTTAGTACCCTCCCTCTCTCCCCAGAGGACACCATCCTTTAAGCATACGGGTGACCCTAATGCAACTGTAGTGCTTATTTATTTTAAAGGAAAGTAAGCCTTTCTTCTCATCATGTTTGTGTCTCAGAAATATGGTTAGCTTCACAGTACAGGGATCTGTATTAAATCTAAAGTGAATCTAACCTTCACTTTCACAATGAAATTTCTACTTACAGAGTAAGGATCTTCTTCTACCTCTGAGTAATTCAACATTTTAATATTTTAAGTCAGGGAGAATTAGAAATTTTACCAAGTTTAAAATTCGCTATTATATATAAAGCTAAAAACTATAGTTACTGGTAATTGTTAAGAGTTTTCTTTTCTCTAATTTTGTTTTTTAAACCTAAATTTAAGCATCATGACATTCCCAAATATCCTAATTAAAAAGCTTATCATTAGAAATGACTCTAGAAAGAATTGTAAAAAGTTCTTGAAAGAGTCTTTATTATAGCTTCATATAAATATCATTGTAACACAATTGAAGAAGAAGCACTCCGATAGTTAAATATACTTGTACCAATTTAAAAAGTAGTGGTAGTTGAGAGGTGATGGATATTGTTACGGCATAGATTGTGGTGTTGGTTTCATGGCTGTACAATTCTCTCCCGAGCTACCAATTTGTATGCATTAAATACAACTTTTTATATTTCACACACAAAAAAGCAATGATAGTAGCTTTTGTCATGGGATTATTTTTCCTAATGAGTCATACAACTGAAATGGGTGCTCTGTCATGTCCAACTCTTTGCCACCCTATGGACTGTAGCCTGCTAGGTTCCTCTGTCCATGGAATTTTCCAGGCAACTGGAGAGAGTTGCCATTGCCTACTCCAGGGTATCTTCCTGACCCAGGGATCGAAATTGGGTCTCCTGCATTGCAGGCAGATTCTTTACTGCTGAAGCATCAGAGAAGCTCCAAATAGTATAGGAATACTTCCAACGCTGATTATAATGTCTTTTCTAATTTTGGAATTGTAGGTCTCACTATATTTGCTTGATACTTTATATTAGCTTATATTTTGTATTAGTTGTGTGATAGCATTTAGTAAATCTTATATGTTAAGAGTTAATTTTATTTTATTTTTTTAATTTAATTTTATTTTTAAACTTTACAATATTGTATTAGTTTTGCCAAATACCGAAATGAATCCGCCACAGGTATACCTGTGTTCCCCATGCTGAACCCTCCTCCCTCCCCCTACCCTCCCTATCAAACTAGGGAGTAGGTAGTCACATCTTTTTTTGAAGGAAATTTTACATGCACTGAATTGCATATATCTAAGTGTCCTATCTGAGTATTGATGGAAGTATATGCCCACATGACAACAAGTCTAATCAAGATATAAAACGTGTCTGTCATTGCCAGAGTTTCCTCATTCTCTTTTCCAGGCTATCTCTATTACCATAGTCAGTAGCTGTTTAGATATTTATCCCAATAGATTAGTTTTGCCTATGTTTTAACTTCATGTAAATGGAATGATTCAGCATGTGCTCTTTTGATATGGCTTTTTTCACTTGACATGTTTGTGAACTCCATCCACTAGTTAACAGAAATCAGTATTCTTTTTATAAAATTACTAAGTGGAATTATCAGTTCAGTTCAGTTGCTCAGTCATGTCTAACTCTTTGCGACCCCAAGAACTGCTGCATGCCAGGCTTCCCTGTCCATTACCAGCTCCTGGAGCTTGCTCAAACTCATGTGCATGTCCATCGAGTCAGTGATGCCATCCAACCATCTCATCCTCTGTCGAATTATATTGTATGAATATATCGCAATGTGTCCATTCATTCTCTTATTAGTGGACATTCAGATTATTTACAGTTTGGGGCTATTATGAATGCACTGCTAGAAATGTTATTGTAGAAGTACTTTTACGGACATGTTTTCTTTCTGTGGGTGCAGAGGATAAGTAGTTTGAAGTGGAATTGCTGGGAGCCCACTCCAGTATTCTTGCCTGGAAAATCCCATGGGTTTTGGAGCCTGGTAGGCTACCGTCCATGGGGTCACAAAGAGTCGGACACGACTGAGCGACTGCACTTCACTTCGTGTTAAGTGTATGTTTAAGTTTATAAAAGATAATCAGTTTACCAACACAATTTTGCCACTTTATACTCTCTTCAGTGGCATAACTAGTCTAACTGCTGTACATCTTCATGATCTTTAGTGAAGGATTTATTCTGGAGGATACAAGACCTCTTTCTGTGGTTTGTCTTTCTCTAATGCCTTATGATGTTGAACTTTTCTTCATATGCTTATCAGCCATACATTTATCTTCTTTTGTGTTGTCTAAGTCTTCTGCCCATTTAGGGAGCCTGTTTATGTTTCTGTTATTGATTCATAGAATATTTTAAAATATATTCTAGATGTAAATCCTTTCTCATGTATTTAATATGTGTGTATATATATGTGGGTATATAAATATGTATGTAATGTTTTCTCTCAGTCTGTGACTTGCCTTTGCATTTCATTAATGGTATCTTCTGGTGAATAGAAGGTTTTAATTTTACTGAAGTTTGATTTATCCATTAAAAATGTTCACAGCCATTTTATTCTTAAAAAATCTGCCTACTCCAATGGCGTGAATCTATGGCTGTGTTGTCTTCCAGATAGTTTATCATTTTAACTTTTACAATTAAGTCAATGATATATATCAAATTGATTTTTGTGTGTAGTGTGAGGAAGGGGAAAAAGGGTTTTTTTGCATATGTCTATCCAGTCATTCCAGCATGATTTATTCAGGAGACCTTCCTTACTCAATTTAATTGCCTTGGCACTTTCGTTGAAATCAATTTGTATTATATGTTTGGGCCTGTTTCTAGACTTTCTCTTCTGTTCTGTTGACCTATTTATCTTTGTTATGCCAAATAACAAATATACAAACTTTCTTGATTATTATATAATTAACATCTTAAAATTATGATTTATTCCTCCATTAAAAAAATTATTATAGCTATTTTACATTCTTTAAAGTTTCAAAAATTTTAAAATAACTTTGTTAATACCTACAAAAGAAAAAACCTGCTTAAATTTGTATTAGGGTTGTACTGAATCTATAGACCATTTTATGCAGAATGGACATCTTAATAATATGAAGTTTTTCTCAGTAAGAGAGGATGATAAAATTTTCAACTATAATGTCTTATTAGGCTACTAATTAAGATTGTCATTAACATTTGTATCATTGTGAAATATCTCTCTATCCTTTAATTTTTTGGTCTTGACTTTTACAGTGTTTGGTATTAATGTAATGATATAGCTTTATTATACTTAATGTTTGAATGTTATACTTTTTTTCCATCCACGTACTTTTAACTTATGTGTAAATTCATATTTGTGGTGTATCTCTCAAAGCTGGGTAGTCTTGATTTTTTACATTTTAGTTTAATATTATCAATATAATCATCTAATAATATTGTCTGTGCCTATAAAATAGGATGAAAAGTGAAAGTGTTAGTCGCTCAGTCATGTCCTATTCTTTGCGATCACGTGGACTGTAGCCTGCCAGGCTTCTCTGTCCATGTAATTCTCCAGGCAAGAATACTGGCGTGAGTTCAGTTCAGTTCAGTCACTTAGTCCTGTCTGATTCTTTGCTACCCTGTGTACTGCAGCACACCATGCTTCCCTGTCCATCACTAACTCCTGGAGTCAGTGATGCCGTCCAATCATCTTGTCCTCGGTCTTCCCCTTTGCCTCCTGCCTTCAATTTTTCCCAGCATCAGGGTCTTTTCAAATGAGTCAGTTCTCTGCATCACGTGGCCAAAGTATTGGAGTTTCAGCTTCAACATCAGTCCTTCCAATGAATATTCAGGACTGATTTCCTTTAGGATGGACTGGTTGGGTCTCCTTGCAGTCCAAGGGACTCTCAAGAGTCTTCTCCAACACCACAGTTCAAAAGCATCAATTCTTCGGTGCTCAGCCTTCTTTATAGTCCAACTCTCATATCCATACATGACTACTGGAAAAACCATACATGATAACTGGAGTGGGTAACCATTCCCTTCTCCAGGAGATCTTCCTGACCCAGTTCAAACCTGAGTTGCATTGCAGGCAGATTCTTTACCATCTGAGCCACCAGGGAAGCTTAATTTTAAGGTAATCATTTGTAGAGTTGGCTTTGGGTCTGTTATTTTGTCATCATGTGTCTATATTCAAACATGCATAACAAATATATATTAGTATTCCATTTTCATTCCTCTTTTAGATATTTAACTATGCACGTGTAAGCTATACTGTTAATATTAATTTTTAAATTACTATGCTAGGTATAAATATATGCATGTGTGAACGCTCAGTCACTCAGTCGTATCCAATTCCGTGACCCATGGACTGTAGCCCACTAGACTGCTCTGATGGTGGAAATTTTCCAGGCAAGAATATTGGAGCAGGTTGCCATATCTTAATATGCATACTTAAATGATAATAGTCTACTTGGTGTTGCTACTGTATTTTTTTAAGTCGATTGTAAAAACTTTGCACCAGCATCATTCAGTTTACCTCCACTTCCTTTTTTGTAATGTTGTCTCATAATTGTTATTGATATGTTATAAACCACATAATATATTACAAATTTTTGCTTTAAAATAGTTTTTATAAGAAGTTAAGAGAGAAAAAATTGCCTTTAATTCATCCTTTTTCTTTGTAGTTTGACGTTTCCATCTGGTGTTATTTCTCTTTGGCCCAAAGAAGCTCATTTAACATTTTTGTGGTGCAGTTTTTTTTTTTTTTTTTTTCCTTTGGCAATAAATGCTCTCCACCTTTATCTGAATACAGCCTTATTTCACCTTCAATTTTGATGGATATATTCACCAAATATAGAAATCCGTGGATTTTTTTTTCAAGTTGTTGTTTTTGCCTTTACCTTTCAGCAGTTTAATTATTTCATTGTCTCCTTGTTTTTACTGATCCTGAGGAGAAAGTAGATATAATTTAGGTCCATCTTTTCCTTTGGTTTCTTTCAAGGCTTTCTCTTTAATTTTTTTTAGCTTTTCAGAAGTTTGACTATGATATGTTTAGGTGTTTTAATTTATTTATTATGCTAATATTCATAAAGTTTCCTGGAGCTTTATGCTTTTTTTTTTTTCTACTTCAGGAAAATTTTGCCATTATTTCATGGAATGCTTTTCCAGTCCTTTTCACTCTCTTCTCTTTTTGCATTTTTTATTTTCATGAATACATCAGGTCATTCTTTATTAATCCTCCTGTCCATAAGTTTCTACTCATTTGACTTCAATCATTTATCTTTAGTTGGGTAATTTCTAGGGAACAGTTTTTGAGTTCATCCTAGTTCTGCCTTCTGCCATTTCCGATCTGCTGTTAAGCTCATGTGGTGACTTTCTTTATAGATTTTTATTTCTTTTCAGTTGTAGAATTTTATTTTGATTCTTTTTTATACTTTCTACTTGCCTGCTAAATATTTCTGTTTGATTATTATGACTGTGTTTTCCATTCAGTCACCATACTTATTTTCATTAGACGCTTTAAAGCCCTTGCCTGCTAAGTCCAGTGCTGGCGATACATTGAGGTCTGTTTCTATAGGCTTCTTTTTATTTCATTAGCATATTTCTGTATATTAGCTATATGTCTAGAAATCTGTCACTTCAAATTAGGCATTGGAGTGAGTCTGCATTCTGTTATCTTTTCCTGAAGTATGTTAATTTTTCTTACAGCAGGCAATTAAATTATACTCTGACACCATAAACTTTATGATGGCTTGGTTTTACTTTTTTTAGTAATGCTTTTTTGTTTTTTGTTTTGGTTTTGTCTTTAGTCCAGGATGACTCTTTTATGCCTAAGATATGGGCTTTATTTATAAGATGCTGCTGCTGCTAAGTTGCGTTAGTCATGTCCAACTCTGTGCAGTCCAATAGACAGCAGCCCACCAGGCTCCTCTGTCCCTGGGATTCTCCAGGCAAGAATACTGGATTGGGTTACCAGTTCCTTCTCCAGTTTATAAGATGAGGCCCTTGTCACTTGGTGTGACTTCAACTTCATCTTCCCCATGTTAGCCTTAGCTTCTTTGGTCTTCTAGCCAATGCTTCCCATTGGGATCTTTGGCATCTTTACTATATGTCTTCAATTCATGGGTCATTCAAGGATTTGAGGGGAAGTTATAGGTAGTTTTGTAGCTCCTTCATATGGAACTCTCTCATTTCTGGATTTTTTTTTTCTCCTTCAATTTCTAGCCACTCTGGCAGTTCTGAGCTCCATTCTCTTGCATCTCAGTCCAGTAAACTGTGGCTTTATGCTTGAGTTCTATAACTGAATTCTAACTCATTGTTTCGGCATGGCCTGGGGAGTGCCTTTAGTGGAAAAGCTGTATTAATGTGTATTTCCCCACATTAATTCCCAGTGCAGTTTCCTTCTCTCAAGGTTTAATCCGTTCCATTTTATGCCTGTTTTTAGACATTCTCCAGTGCTTTCAAAGAAGTGTTCCTTACATTTTGTCCAGAGTATATAATAGTTATCAATGGGTGGTTTAGTTTAATTTGAGCTACTCTGACATTACTGAAACTGCAACTGTAATCACATATTTTTGACTCAGTCTTTTTAATTATCTCATCTGTTCCCACCTTTATTTCTTCTAATATTCATGTTATAACATTTTATTTCTCAGGGTGGAACATAGAAAAAAGAATGGACAAAACCTAGTAAATTGAACAAATTATTTAGATTGCACAGAAAAAAAAAGTTTAATATAAATATAATCAGCATGTAAAATATCCTGATAATTAAAAATAAGACTGAAAAAATAAGTTCAGAATATGTCTTAATAGACAACAAGACATTCAGCTGCTGTTCTTCAGTGTACTAATTTCACTATTGGGAATTCCTTGTTTATTTACAAATGGTTATGAAACACCTAGTCTGTTCAGAAATTTTTCTGAGTCCTGGAGATACTGTCATGAATAAAACAGAAAACACTCCTGTCCTTCCAGATCTTATAATCTAGGTGGAAGAGATGAACATTAAGAAAATAAGTAAAATATTAGTTATCTTAGTAAAATAAGTTATATTAGATGGTAATAATGCTGTGGAGAAAAGTAGAGAAATGAAATGGTGTGAGCACAGTGGAGATAAGGAAGGTTTAGTTTTAGCTGTTTTTGGGAGAGCTCACTGATAAGGTGACATTAAAGTAAAATTTGACATTCCTGGGGAGCCAGTCAGAAAGAAGGAAGAGCAGGAACAAGAGTAATGTTCTAATCTCACTAGCTTTGAAAGTTGTATTTTTATTAAAAATCTTATTTCTTCCAATCTAGTTTCTTTTAGAACCTGTGTTGTAATTGTTCATCTTTAAACTTTGTGTGATTCTAAATATATCCCTTTTTAGTGACTGACTTTCCCCAATTCCTCTTTTTCTTTGGAATTATTTTCTGTGTTCCTTCAGTCCAAATGAGATGTGTGCTGTTCGGAACACACTGTTCCCAAGCAGGAATCAAAACCCCATATTGTCAAGCTGCCCAACTGGCAATATACATGGTTGTCTCTGTTCCCGCCAAATTGCTGACTTCCAACATTTCTGCCTGACTAGGAAGAAGCATCATGTGTGCATCAATCACTGGAAGACTGTGTCCACCCTAATTAGAATCATGTTTGCGTGTATGTACCCTCATGCACATGTGCACTTTCTTCCTGGTTATGGCTCTCTAAAGAAGTCAGGTTGGTGGATGTCATTTAATTTTAGGGTCCTCTGTAGAGTAAACTTGGAAATGTAATTTAATTTGGAAAGAAAGAATGCGAGAGCCTCTAGCATTCTTCTGATATGCTGCTCCAGCATATGTGAAAAAATGTGCTGTCCTGGCTCATCTTTAATTCTTTTTGAAATTTAGGAAATAAACATAAACTGGCATATTTTGAAAAAAAAAATGCTTAATGTAAATATAGAACAAGGAAAGCCAAAACACTGTTTTACTTTGTACAAGCAGTATTAATACATTTTTGTATTGAATTCATTTATGATCACTTCTAAAGGCTTCCTAATAGTTTAGCTCTTGAAATTGCAGCATCTACCCAAAATCAGATTTTTTTGTTTGTTTTAGAAATCTCTCTGTTATCTAAAGCTACAGGCTCCAACATTGCCTTTAAGAGGGGTTACCTTTGTTCAGAATGCCTTACCTTGTCATAAAAGAGGCAATAGTATTGTACTTTTTAAGGACCCATTATTCACATTCTGATTATCTAGTGTAACACATACGAAACATCAAACCAATGGGTGAACAGTTATTTTTTCAAATGATTCATGGGTCTTATATCAATCTTAATGTAATAGCTAGCTATTTTATGGCACTGGTAAGGGAAATTTTTATAAAACTTGTACACTTTTTAGCATTTTTTGGAGGTTGGCTCACTATAACCTGAAATGGAGTCAGGCTCATTTCTCATCAGATTATGCCACTGCAAAATTGATCTAAGTTTATATAGCTCTTTGAAGTCAAGACAAGAAAGCAACCCAGAGGGCTTTCTGAAATGTAAAGACATTGTTTGAAGATGGAGAAAGGACTTCTATAATCCTGTTTGTTTGCTGACAGTGCTCACTTTAGGATCGACATGGTTACTTAACATGAACTGGACTTACATTCTAAAAATGGTGTGATATTTTGGGGCAAGAAAAGGAATAGTGGAAATAAGACTCGTTTTATGAATATTATCATTAGATACTTCTAACCTGTCACCACAAAAGGCTGGCAATTGCTGCTATGTTATAGTACATATAATAGTTTACATTTTGCAGCCATGATCAGACTAGATTTTAAAACTCGACACACCTATAAGCATTTCAATTTTGTAAATCAGTGACTTACCGGTAATACATTGTTAGCATTAATTTAAAAAAAAAGTTAATCTCAGAGAAAGGGACATTATGATTAATCAAATATATATTATCTAGAGAAGTAGTTCTTTGATATTCTGTTTTGTTAAAAACAAAGCATTTAACTGATCAAAACTGCATTCTAAAAAGGATAAACAGGAAAGAATTCCTCTGGCCACAAGTTCCCTTGTTGTGAGACAACATTTTAAGAAATACAGTGTCTAACCTTAAACTTGAAGTTGTATGCATATGTGCAACTCTATCTCCTCATGATCTTCTCACTTTTGGCAAGAGGACTAAAGTCATAAATACTTTCTGGAGAGGATTTTTTGGTTGTGGGATTATGTGCAAACCTGGGAAGAGTTTCGATTTCACATTTGGTAATGTAGTGTGAAACAGCAATCCCAGTTACAGAAGCAGTTTTCAGTGATTCGGCATAAAGCTTGAGGAGGTATTTGAACCACCAAGCATTTGGAAAGGAGGTTTGTACTGGTCTTATTCAGATCTCAAGGAACCGTGTAAGCCTAATATTTATATTTACCTCGTAATTATAGGATAAACGTAAACCAAGCAGAACACTCCTGTGTTAGCATGCAAGTCCCATCACTACTTGGTTTAAACATACCTGTCTAGCTTCTTCTTCTGTCACTCTCTAGTTCTCTCTTCCACACTTACTCACAAAGAACTGCTAAGTATCACTGGCCTTGAATAGCTTAATATCTTTGAGTACTTATATTTTTCTGATTTTTGCCTTTCTTGAAATCATCTTGGTCAAGTTCAGCTCCCGCTTCAAGTGTTTGTTCGGTTGTCATTTCTGGGAAGTATTAAGTTTTACAACTGTTCTCCAGCCTTCTAGCCTTAAAGCTAAAGTTAATTACTTTTTGATGTGTTTGCACACAACTTTATACGACAGTATAAGGACCAGAGAATTAGTGTTGATTGAAGTCCAGTAATGGATTTCATTGAGTCTCTCAAAAGCCCATTTTAACAGATAAGTCCCAAACTAAGAAGTGATGGGGCAAATTTTTGAGCTGAGGTTTGTTTGACTCCAAAATTCAAGATATTCTTAAGTTAACCTGCTGTAATTTCATCATGTCTCTCTCCTTTCCCTTACTGCATGAGCTCTGATTTTAATTAATTTTATTGCAGCATAGTAATTTCTTCTTCAGTACTAGGAATTGCATATTGTTCTATTACAATAATAAAAATGCTTACTAATTAATTAATAATGAATGTTTTATAAAATATAACTTTAACTGAATTTTCCATATAGAAGCTTCCATAAATCATTAGTATACAGCTAGATAAATTACAAAAAATTAAGTATATCTCTATAACCCCTGTGCAGATCAATAAATAGGAGCTGTTTAGAGGTCCTCTCAAACTTTGCCTTGCCTTTCTCCTGTACAGTGCTACTATCTTGACTCCTAACACCATATATTAAATCAGTTTTAATAGTTTTTACCTTTACATAAATAGAATCATATGGTATGTTTTATTTTGTGTATTTTTTTTTTAATATTCCAGATTGTCTTTTTGAGATTGATATGTATGGGGGGTATATAAAGAAATCATAATTTTATTCAGTGAATGCCTTTTTTTTGAACTGCAATGGTTTTCTTTACTCTGGTTACACGATTTATATGTGTAAAGGCAAGAATTTTTATGAATGAAGTGGATTGGATTTGTCAGCAACATATGAACATGGGTTAAAGAGCCTTATTGTCTATTGTTTTTATCTTCAACTTATCTTTAATTATTTCTTTCCTCTCTAAAAGATATATATTTCTAAATTTCTACAATTCTGATTATCAAGGTTAACTTCTCAATGTGGAAAAAACATTGAAAGTGAAAGTGTTAGTCACTCAGTCTTGTCCGACTCTTTGTGATCCTATGGACTGTAGCGCACCAGGGTACTCTGTCCATGGGATACTCTAGGCAAGAATACTGGAGTGGGTAGCCATTTCCTTCTCTAGGGGATCTTCCTGCCTCAGGGATCGATCCTGGGTCTCCTGCATTGCAGGAAGATCCTGTACCATCTGAGCCAGAAGAGAAGCCCAGAAAAACATTACTGATTAAATATGTGATGTAACTATTTGGACTTCCCAAGTGGTGGATCGATCCTGGGTCTCTTGCATTGCAGGAAGATCCTGTACCATCTGAGCCAGAAGAGAAGCCCAGAAAAACATTACTGATTAAATATGTGATGTAACTATTTGGACTTCCTAAGTGGTGCTAGTGGTGAAGAACCTGCCTGCCAGCGCAGGAGACACGGGAAACATGGGTTTGATCCCTGGGTCAGCAAGGTCCCTTGAAGGAGAGCATGGCAATCCACTCCAGTAGTCTTGCCTGAAAAATCCCATGGCCAGAGGATCCTGGTGGGCTACAGTCCGTAGTGTCAAAAAGAATCTGAAGCGAGTGAACCGACTTAGCATGCACGCATACATAACTATTTGAAGGTGTTTTTTAAAGCAAAACCAAGAGAAAAATCATGTGTATCAAATATATGAACTTGTTTATATCCTAGTAATAGTATTCATTACATGAATTTTTAGTTACTTAAAGTGTGAAAACACATATACACATATATACTTTTGCTGTCAGTAGTATGGCCTTGAACAAGTCATTTTACTTTGTTTTGTTAATCTTCAAAATGGGCAGGGTTATATGATCATTATTTTATGAAAAATATAGAGTCAGTGTAGGACCTATACTTATACTGACAAATTTCAAATTCAGTCTCCATCTCTTTGTAGATGTTTAATACTGAACATGTGAGTAAACCTCTATTTCTCAGTTTATTAATCTATAACATGGAGTAGTCATAATCCCTATATTATAAAATTGCTACAGGGATCAAATGAGTAAAATACTTAGAATATTGCCTGGCATATGTATATTCCTAATGTGTCAAGTGCTATTGTTGTTATTATTATTACTTTATCAATATCATTATTTCATTACTTTGGTTTGCATAGATAGAAAATCCTCACCTTGGCAAATGGGATTTGCAGAACTTTGTTTTATGAGAAGCATTTTTGAGAATGCTTGTAAATTTTCATAACATTATTTGATTTTTATGAAGATTAACTCACACAACATCTCATAGATCAGGTTAGAGTGTTGAAAGTGGTGGATGCAGACTTCATACAAAGAAGTAGTTTTCATTCCATGAGGGGAACCTACAGAAGAAAGACACATTCAAACACATGAATATAATCTTCCATTTTTTCCTCCTGGCAATATTTTAATCCAGGACTTTATAATTTCTTATCTGAATTATTACATTTTCTCAACTGGCTTTCTTGCTTTTACTTCCATCTTACAGGAATTCACCTTCTACAACCTTGCTTTTAATAACTGATTTCTAAAGTACAGGCCTGTTATCACCACTTCCTATAGCAGAATCCTTCAGTGATTCCCCATCAGATGTATAATACAACTTGTGTTCCTTCACTTGGCATCTAACTATTCATTAATCAATTATGTAATGAGTAGTTACCATGTGCCAGTTGTATAAAGGGATGGTTTTTTAATCTAACTCTCATCTTCTTTTTTATCTTCATTCTTCTCACTGCTTCCTCCTGCAGTATTCAACCACTCAGGGTAGTTAGGTTCTATGACTTTAAACATGTAGGGTAATCTCACCATTCTAGGTTTGCTGTAAAATGTTGGGTCAAATAGTTTACTTTTGGGGTTTCAAGTACTTCAATCATAAAATAAAAAGGTTATACTCTGAAGTCTTTCCCAGATCTAAAAACTATCCATCTAAGAAACTTCAGCTATTAGATCAGAAAGATAAAGTTTTAAATGGTGGCTGGACTCTTGAGTGAACCCAAGAACACATATAGTGTCTTTAAATTTACTGTATAGTAATGAATAATCAATGCAGTGGGACAGAAAATTATAATCATGAAAATATATTATGCTTGAAGGTAAACAGTTGTTTTCATGTCAGTGATTTTTGCTATAAGAGAATGCCTAGAAGTCTTAGCAAAATATTATTAAATTTTCTGCATATACTAAATCCCCTCATGCCACTTTGGTATTTTGTTTTTAAGCAACAGAAAGTAAAACATTTAAAACTTGAGCACAAATATCCAAGGAAAAAATTATTGGAACCAAGCACAATTGCTTATTTCAGTGTTTTTAGTGTAGAGAAGAACAGGAGAGAGAAAAGGAAAAGGAGAGAGGAAAACAGAGGGGTTACCTCATAGAGGAGAGAGACTGAGAGATACTTTCGTCATGCTTATGACAAAAACATATGAATGAATGGAAAGGTGAAGTGATAGATAAGGTATACCGAGGGAGGGGAAGAAAAAATGGAGGGATAACCTGAGGACATTCATAGACAGTTGAGGAGTAGATGCTGGGAAACACGGAAAGAAGATAGAATGCACATTCCCTGAGGTGAGAGAAAGATACGGGGAAGACAAAACATTTGGAAGATATTTCACCATGATGGCCTTATGCTCAAAATGTCAACTCGAAACAGCTTGTATTTTGAAGTAAGAAAGGGTGAACTCTTGAAGATGAGAGCAGAAGCAGAAGGAGAGGCAGGACACAATGGTGTTTTGAACATGTAGGATGTTTACATGGGCTTTGCTGGTATAGCAGAGGAATATGTGATTCAGCTTTCATTGTTTTAGTCAAAAGTTATTTGCAATTTTAGTTCTGCAGGGGTCTTTTTCACATATCAATTTCTGCACGCTTTTTACCTTTATAAATCAGGAAATTGAGCGTAAAATGTAAAGCTCATGCTAGATTCCATTGGCCATTATTATAGCACACACTTTTTCCAAATGTAGTCATTTCTATAACACTTGTAAATTTAAAAACTTTCCCTAAATTAAAACTATACTATTTGGAGGATGGTAACTCTTAAGATCAAAGAGAAGAAATGTCTAAAATTCACTTCTTCACTTACCATTAGTTTTTAAAGAGATGGAAAAACAAAGCTGAAATGCACTTAAACATCAAACCTAACACCATTACATTTACCCCTGAATTGTCATGTGTTACTTATTTACTATTCATCTAACAATAATTAAATAGTTAAAATCCATAACCTCTGTTTGTGTGCTTATTTCCATTTGATCTATTAATACCATGCCCATTAAAAGTATATTAAATTTGTAACTCTTATTAAAAAATTGAATAACTATACCCTTATTGGATGCCCAGTAAGCTAATTTAAAAGGAATTTCTATTTAAAAGACTGGAAAGTATTTCTCTTTCCATCTTTGCCTGTCCCCTTACTGTGAGCTTTTGCTGTTCTAGAGCATGACTCTGATGCAGTTGTTAGTAAAATCTGCCAGTTTTTATTCCTGAGGATGAAGAATTCTCAACAGGAAGTAAGAGAAAAAGATGAAAAACAGTGTCTTCAGTTAACCCACTCCAGTGTTCTTGCCTGGAGAATCCCAGGGACAGCGGGGCCTGGTGGGCTGCCGTCTATGGGGTCGCACAGAGTCGGACACGACTGAAGTGACTTAGCAGCAGTAGCAGTCTTCAGTTAGAAAATTAGCTCATCATGGTTAAATTCAAGAAAGCAAAGAACTTATGCAGGATGTCAAGTGTCTGAAAATAATATACAAAATTCAACCATGAAAGAAAAATGCTTTTAGTTCTTGCTGTTTACAATTTTTAGTGGCATTTTAATTATTCCTTCAAAAAATTTTATGGCCAGATATAAATACATTCATACACAAGGCTAATACTTTCCACTGTAAATAGAGGGAGAACAAAGAGCTGTATGTTTGTTGTGGAAAGAGGGGTCTATGAGCTCGATGCCCTCTGGGTAACACAGCCTGAGAGGGGGCTTCCTACCACACATGCCCTCCAAGTTGGAGATGCTGAAATGAATTGGTGAAATCTCCAGCAGCCTCTTGTCCTTAGCACAGCTCAGAATTCTCTCATCAATATTTCTTCCCACTATTAGAGAAACAAATAAAACTCATCTCCGCTGGGATTAATTTGCTTCAGCCTGAAGCAATGAGCCTCCTCTGGCAACCACTCCATAGCTGAATAAGCAGCACACCAGCATCTGTTGACAATATGAAATTGTTGCAGCAGCCAATATTCATCAGAAATGGCCTCTAGAATCCAAGGAGAATACACTAGTCAATAACCAGCCAAGTCTGACCACTGAAAGAATAGCTTATAATTCCAGACTTTATAAGCTGTATTTAAATGGGGCTTTTTTTTTTTTTCCTCTTTGGATCTGGATGTGAAGAATCTGTGTAGACCTAATTTTACTTGAAGAGACCTAGTTATGTAGCTGGTTTGGGCTGAACATGCATGGATTTTTTTTTTTTTTTTCCAGCTGAACATGGATCTGCCTTATGAAACCAAGACATAAATAGCTACTCTTTAGCAGACTGGTCACTTCTGTTATGGATCTTTGGGATGGGACTAGAAATAGAAAATAGATACAAATTTGAGTCTTACTGTGATGGTTGAAAGAGTAGTGGCCTTGTGATGGTGCCATTTAATTTGCCTTTTTGTTGATATTGCGCTTTATTTTCTGTGTTAAAAAATTTATGTTGTAACAATATAGGTGGCTTAACTGATTCACTCCTTTCTTTCAATTATTGTTTTTTCAGTGTTTATTTTCTTTTACTTTATGCTAGATGGAGAGGATACAAGCTATCATTTGCTATATGTGATGATATCCCCACCCACATTTTCTAAAGTGAAAACTCTTAATCTACAAAGTACACATTTTTTTTCTGGTTGTGAAAGACAATAAAATTGCACTGCTCTTTTTTTTTTTTTTTTTGCAGAAGGTATTTAATTGTTGACATCTTAAATGGCTATATAGGATTCAGTCTTCTGATCCTCGCTGTTAGGAATAGCAGGATTTACATCAAATTAGACTACATGATCTTTATAGTTTAAAATGCTTCTAGTGCAGTCATTTTACTAGAAGTTAGGATAAGGAAGAAGTGTAGTCCTAACTGAAAATAAATATGACATCTTGACTTTATGAACTCATTTTGTCAATTCAGCTTCTATAATACATGGACCCTAAAATTATCATGAGGTTTTAATAAGTATTATAAGTTTTATTATTCATATTGTACAGGGTCATATATATATATATATATATATATAATATCACTCCTGAGTAATAACTATTTGTTAATTTTCTTTCAGAACAATTTAGTATTATCACTTGAATTTTCTGTTGTGGGTACCAAGTCTAGAAAAATTTGCCCCTGCTATATGTTGCAGACTGTAAATACCAGTCTTCTGTAAAATGTTGTTTGAACTTATTAAAACCTGATTCATGTGATGCCAAGTTTATCCTAAGGCTTGTGCTGGGGCAGGCATGCACATCAAGGGGAAAAAAAAAGAGTCAATTTCCAAAGGGAGTGCTAGACAGCTAAATTCTGTGGGGTTAGTTAACTGTAGTACCCAAGCTGAATCCAAAGGGATGCCTCTGACTATGTTTTTATTGTTCTTTTTTATTTTCTTTTCTGAAATGGTCAAGGGGGCATGTGCTTGAACATGTGAGCCAGCAAAGCGTCTGTGATTCTAATCCCTAATTAGACTATCGTGCACAGATGGTATTTAGTCATTTTTTTTTTAATGAATGAAAGCATGTGGTAATGATGTTCATGAATTTTTATAAGATGAAAAAAAATGCTACTTGAGTTTTGCTTATATTTGCCTAACCTCCTATCTAGGTCAGACCATGGGTGGAAAGATATGTGAAATTTATATAAATAGATGATGCCATTTTAGCCAGCCAGCTTGTAGGCATGATATATGTGTAGACACATACACCCTGCTCTCCACACATGTGCCAATATAGATCAAGTAAATGCCGTTTAAAATGTTAGGGATATTTTGTTGGGGAAAATGAGAATTTTTTCCCTAAGTCTTCTATCCTGCCCTGTAATTCTTCAGTTGTAGTCTTTAATAATTTTTATTAAGGCCAACTTAACATAACAGAGGAAATTTGTTGCACATGCTATTTAGTTTAGTTTAAAATGTTTTTGGCAGAAGGATAGTAGAGCACAGTGAATTAAGGGAAGAATAAACAACCGTAGGGCAAGACAATGAACAGTTTTAAATAAGAGCAGCAATCTTATGATGCTAATACACTGACTCATTTTCCCCCATATTTAAAAAGATAACTTCCACAAAAAAATGGCCAACTTCAAGCTTTAAAATTTTTGTTCTGTAATTGCAATGCTTTTATCTTTCTTTTTATCTACATATTATGTAAGAAAGTAGGTATTTTTTGCCAGGTAGTCAAAGGTATTAATCAGCATTTTCTCTACAGAACACCACATGAATTTTCTACTGTATTCTTTAAGGCTTTTGAAAATAAGTAAATATGTTAGCTCATAAAAAAAAATAGATGAATGAGTGATCATTAAAATTGGCTCCATATATTCTATTTAGCTTGCCTAATACTGTTACTCTTTTATCATTAAGAAAGCAATTTGTCCATTTTATTTTGGCTGCTTATTTTCAAAATATTTTAAAATGAAGATGTCACCTATATGATAATCTAAAATTGTACATTTATCAGCTATTGATATTTTCCAAGGTTCGTGGATTTTAGATATTAGAGTTTTACTGAGGCTTTGGTTGAATCCTGAACTGGAAGATGGAATTGGAAGTAAATTTTTTGGATTGTGAGTAGGCCTAGATTGCTCAACATTAAACATCATTTGCTTCTTGGTGTTTCAAACAAGAACGTTCCTTAAGTAATAAAACAGTTTTCATTGTGACCAATGGTCCTGAATCAATTTTTTTTTTAGTTAAAGGTAGTAGGGTGGTGTCAGGATAGACATAGGAAATGTGTAATTCAACAGGTATGAGATTCATGTGTCTGTCTGAAGTCAGAAGCCTGTATGATATAGGAGATCCTCACTGAAATGAGTTTGTTAGTTTTGAAAAGATGCAAATTTTTCAATCCATTACAAGATTCAAAAAGCATTCAGATAAATGTATACAAATATACCTGATTTCCATCTTTTGTTTTTGATAACATGGCATAAACTAGACATTTCTCAGTGAATAGATCACTTTTAAAGGTTGCATAATATTTCATTCTATGAGTGAAAAACAGGTAGCTTTACTTTGTATTCAAAACAAATTCTGTTTACCAATACCATTCAGGACTGGTCTGGGGGATATTGAAATTAAGAATCTAGTTAGAAGTGTGCAAGAGTGCTCATTTTACTTTAAACTGTTTTTACAGGAAACTATTTGTTATACCAGAACGATTTATCCTAACCCCTTAAGGAAACATTTGAATATGCATTTTTCTTTTTCAAATTTAGCCTAAAAATGTGTTGTATATTTTTTATTTACATTTATTATCATGATGTTTTCATGCTTTTTAGTATTTCTTAACAATGAATTCTTCTAATGCATGGTACAGTTTTTACTGACTTTATGCTGTTATTCTGTTGACTGTCATTTTTTTCACATGGAAATTTTAGTTTTACATTGATTTTCTTTTTCTCAATAGATGTATTCTTAGAGTTCTTAAAATTTTTCTTAAGAAATTCTTCGCTCTCTTCTATTTATTTTACTTTAAAATGTATAGAATAGAGTTATACTACACATTGGGCTTCATAGGTGGCGCTAGTGGTAAAGAATCCACCTGTCAATGTTCGACCCCTGTGTCAGGAAGATCCTCTGGAGGAGGGCATGGCAACCCACTCCAGTATTCTTGCCTGGAGAATCCCATGGACAGAGGAACCTGATGGGCTACAGCCCATAGAGTCGCACAGACTCAGACACGACTGAAACAGCTTAGCACATACACACACACACACATGTGCTAGACATTGTTGTAAGCCCTGGGATCTAGCAGTGAATCAAATGGATGAAATTTCTTGCCCTCAGGAAGCTTATTGGAGACACAGGGATTGGCATTGACACTATGTAACCAAGTTAAGTGGAGTTTATAAAGTGATACAGTCACACCAAGTGGATTAAAATGGTATATGTCCTATAAATAAATTCTCTCATTAGTTTAAATAGAAAACAAAAAAAGTGGTGCAATTTTAAAGACATTTCTTCAGTTTAGAGTCTTGAAGTATCTAAATTACTCTGTTTAGTTTGACCAAAAGTATTTTAGATGTCGTCTAGCAGAGCTTTCACAGTACATGTACTTTAAAATTACACTCTAGTAAATTCTTTACCATGTTTCCTATATTGATCTTGAATGAAAGTAATCAGACATTGATATTAGAGATCAGCTTATTTCAGAGTATCTTGACATTCTGTTCTTCTTAAATGTGGAATTTTCACCCACTTTATAATATATGGTTTTGATTTTCCCCGCATTGGATCATATGAGCTTATTATTCTGACAACCATTGATTATATAAGTTGGAATATATTATGTGTGTAACACAAGTGCTTGCAAGTCAAATGCTAGTTTCCTTACTACCACTCTGATGCCTCTTGACACATACGTACCTGTACTGGGCTTCCTGGTGGCTCAGATGGTAAAGAATCTGCTTGCAATACAGGAGACCCAGGTTCAGTTCTTGGTCAGGGAAGTTCCCCTGGAGAAAGGAATGGCTACCCACTCCAGGATTGCTGCCTGGAGAATTCCATGGCCAGAGTAGCCTAACAGGCTCCTTGGGTCCATGGGCTGGCAAGAGTTGAACATGACTGAGTGCCTAACACTTTTACTACTTTTTTGCTTTCACTACCTTTACTTTTCAATAAACTGTATAGCAATCTGAATATGCACAGCAAACCGTATAGTATAATCAGGTAAATTAGTCCTTATATGAATAAGATACAATTATAGATAAACTTTTTTGAGTGTTAGTTCTAGAAGGTCTTGTTGGTCTTCATAGAACCATTCAACTTCAGCTTCTTCAGCGTTACTGGTTGGGGCATAGACTTGGATTATTGTGATATTGAATGGTTTGCCTTGGAAACAAACAGAGATCATTCTGTCATTTTTGAGATTGTATCCAAGTTCCCTGGTAGCTCAGACGGTAAAGCGTTTGTCTACAATGCAGGATACCTGGGTTCGATCCCTGGTTAGGGAAGATTCCCTGGAGAAGGAAATGGCAACCCACTCTAGTACTCTTGCCTAGAAAATCCCATGGACGGAGGAGCATAGTGCAGCCTACTGTCCATGGGGTCCCAAAGAGTCGGGCACGACTGAGCGACTTCACTTCACTGCATTTCGGAATCTTTTGTTGACTATGATGGCTACTCCATTTCTTCGAAGGGATTCCTGCCCACAGCAGTAGATATAATGATCATCTGAGTTAAATTCACCCATTCTAGTCCATCTTGGAGAGGGCAATGGCACCCCACTCCAGTACTCTTGCCTGGAAAATCCCATGGACGGAGGAGCCTGGTAGGCTGTGTTCCATGGGGTCGCTACGAGTCAGGCACGACTGAGCGACTTCACTTTCACTTTTCACTTTCATGCATTGGGGAAGGACATGGCAACCCACTCCAGTGTTCTTGCCTGGAGAATCCCAGGGACAGAGGAGCCTAGTGGGCTGCCATCTATGGGGCTGCACAGAGTTGGACACGACTGAAGCGACTTAGCAGCAGCAGCAGCAGCGGCAGCAGTCCATCTTAGTTCGCTGATTCCTAGAATGTCAATGTTCACTCTTGCCATCTCCTGTGTGACCACTTCCAATTTGCCTTGATTCATGGACCTAACATTCCAGGTTCTTATGCAATAATGCTCTTCACAGCATCGAACCTTGCTTCTATCACCAGTCCCATCCACAACTGGGTGTTGTTTTTGCTTTGGCTCCATCCCTTCATTCTTTCTGGAGTTATTTCTCCACTGATCTCCAGTAGCATATTGGGCACCTACTGACCTGGGGAGTTCATATTTCAGTTTCCTATCTTTTTGTCTTTTCATACTATACAGACCTTCTAGAACTAATACCTCAAAAATATGTCCTTTTCAGTGTAGGGGACTTGAATGCAAAAGTAGGAAGTCAAAAAACACCTGGAGTAACAGGAAAATTTGGCCTTGGAATACAGAATGAAGCAGGGCAAAGGCTAATAGAGTTCTGCCAAGAGAATGCATTGGTCATAGCAAACACCCTCTTCCAACAACACAAGAGAAGACTCTACACATGGACATCACCAGATGGTCAACACTGAAATCAGATTGTTATATTCTTTGCAGCCAAAGATGGAGAAGCTCTAGACAGTCAGCAAAAAAAAGACTGGGAGCTGACTGTGGCTCAGATCATGAACTTCTTATTGCCAAATTCAGACTTAAATTGAAGAAAGTAGGGAAAACCACTAGATCATTCAGGTATGACCTAAATCAAATCCCTTATAACTATACAGTGGAAGTGAGAAATAGATTTAAGGGACTAGATCCAATAGACAGAGTGTCAGAAGAACTATGGACAAAGGTTCGTGACATTGTACAGGAGACAGAGATCAAGACCATCTCCAAGAAAAAGAAATGCAAAAAAGCATAATGGCTGTCTGAGGAGGGCTTACAAATAGCTGTGAAAAGAAGAGAAGTGAAAAGCAAAGGAGAAAAGGAAAGATATACGCATCTGAATGCAGAGTTCCAAAGAGTATCAAGGAGAGATAAGAAAGCCTTCCTCAGTGATCAATGCAAAGAAACAGAGGAAAACAATAGAATGGGAAAGACTAGAGATCTCTTCAAGAAAATTAGAGATACCAAGGGAACATTTTATGCAAAGATAGGCTCAATAAAGGACAAAAATGGTATGGACCTAGTACAAACAGAAGATGTTAAGAAGAGGTGGCAAGAATACACAGAAGAACTGTACAAAAAAGATCTTCATGACCCAGATAATCACGAGGGTGTGTTCACTCACATAGAACCAGACATCCTGGAATGTGAAGTCAAGTGGGCCTTAGGAAGCATCACTATGAACAAAGCTAGTGAAGGTGATGGAATTCCAGTTGAGCTATTTCAAATCCTGAAAGATGATACTGTGAAAGTGCTGCACTCAGTATGCTAGCAAATTTGGAAAACTCAGCAGTGGTCAGAGGACTGGAAAAGGTCAGCTTTCATTCTAATCCCAAGGAAAGGCAATGCCAAAGAATGCTCAAACTACTGCACAGTTGCACTCATCTCACATGCTAGTAAAGTAATGCTCAAAATTCTTCAAGGCAGGCTTCAACAATACGTGAAGCTGGAACTTCCAGATGTTCAAGCTGGTTTTAGAAAAGGCAGAGGAACCAGAAATCAAATTGCCAACATCCACTGGATCATCAAAAAAGCAAGAGAGTTCCAGAAAAACATCTATTTCTGCTTTATTGACTATGCCGAAGACTTAGACTGTTGCATCACAATAAAGTGTGGAAAATTCTGAAAGAGATGGGAATACCAGACCACCTGACCTGCCTTTTGAGAAACCTGCATGCAGGTCAGGAAGCAAAAGTTAGAACTGAAGATGAAACAACAGACTGGTTCCAAATAGGAAAAGCAGTACGTCAAGGCTGTATATTGTCACCATGCTTATTTAACTTCTGTGCAGGTTACATCATGAGAAATGCTGGGCTGGAAGAAGCACAAGCTGGAATCAAGATTGCCGGGAGAAATATCAATAACATCAGGATATGCGGAAGACACCACCTTATGGCTGAAAGTGAAGAAGAACTAAAGAGCCTCTTGATGAAAGTGAAAGAGGAGAGTGAAAAGTTGGCTTAAAGCTTAACATTCAGAAAACTAAGATCATGGCATCTGGTGCCATCACTTCATGGCAAATAAATGGGTAAACAGTGAAAACAGTGCATGACTTTTATTTTTCTCAGCTCCAAAATCCCTGTAGATGGTGATTGCAGCCATGAAATTAAAAGACGCTTACTCCTTGGAAGGAAAGTTATGACCAACCTAGACAGCATATTAAAAAGCAGAGACATTACTTTGTCAACAGAGGTCTGTCTGGTCAGGGCTATGGTTTTTCCATAGTCATGTATGGGTGGGAGTGTTGGACTATAAAGAAAGCTGAGTGCCGAAGAATTGATGCTTTTGAACTGTGGTTTGGGAGAAGACTCTTGAGAGTCCCTTGGACTGCAAGGAGGTCCAACCAGTCCATCCTAAAGGAGATCAGTCCTGGTTGTTCATTGGAAGGACTGATGTTGAAGTTGAAACTCCAGTACTTTGGCCACCTGATTGCAAAGAGCTGACTCATTTGAAAAAACCCTTATGGTGGGAAAGATTGAGGGCAGGAGGAGAAGGGGACGCCAGAGAATGAGATGGTTGGATGACATCACTGACTCAATGGGAATGGGTTTGGGTGGACTCCGGGAGTTGGTGATGAACAGGGAGGCCTGGCGTGCTGCAGTTCATGGGGTTGCAGAGTCGGACACGACTGAGCGACTGAACTGAACTGAACTGATAGATAAACTTTAGCTTTTATTTCTTCAAGGAATTTGTTTGACTTCTTGAACTATTTTTATATGTAGTGACACTATCTGAACTGACTTTCAATGAGAAAAAATTTATTATTAGAGCTGTACATATTTCACTATGTAACTTATTAGATGGTAATTTTCAAAAAATGAAACAAATGAGTTTTGTATTCTCAAGACATAATAGCTCTCGTTTTGGAATTTGTTATTATCTTTAATTGATAACTCAGTTTTGACTAACTTTTCCTTTTCACTTTTGGCACTTAGTGATCTCTAGTCATTTTACTGTACTTATTAAGTAAGTTTTATATGTTAATAGTGAATTCTCTCTTGGAAAATACTCACTAACTATGCTCTGGTCTGTGTTTAGTATGCTCTTACATTGTTCTTTGGGTAAATAATGATTGATTTCATGCAAGACAATCTGTCACTAAAGAAAAAATAGTGTTTAAGTAGCAAATGCTATATGTGTGAAGAATTTATTAATAGCGTCTTTCTCCTCTCAATTGTTAATTCCTGACATTTGACAAATAAATACTTGATTTTTTTTTCACTTTGATTCCTCTTTTAATCTCCATGTGGGACACATTTTCATGATTCTCTCTGTAACATTTTGTCTTCCTAAAACCAAGTTGTCTGAATGTTCTGATGTTTGGAGACTGCCAGAATACTTGGCCTGCATCCTGATAATTTTTCAATTGGTAACATACCCCTTTCTTAGAGTCGTTGGACTGGTAGGCATTTTACAAATATTTCCATAAGCTCTTCTGAATGCATGCATTTTGATTCTCTTCTTCTCTAGTTTATTGTAAGTTAATAAGATATAGTCACTTTAGCTATTAATTTATTTTTTTTAAGTTTACCACTATACATGTCAGCTACATGACTTCACAATCCCCATGTCCTTATAATTTATTTCTTTATTTTAATTGTGTCTAGTTTCCTTTGCTTTTAACCTTACTAATTTTCTATCCCAATATTTTTCACAAAGAATATCATGTCATTTGATTTCTACCACATTTTCCTGATCAACCAGGCCTGAAAGCCTCGAAGGTAGCATGATTTATTTTCAGTGAACCGACACTGATTCCTTGTGATTTTCCTTTTCTTTTTCTTCTGCTGCTGCTGCTAAGTCACTTTAGTCGTGTCCAACTCTGTGCTGCCCCATAGATGGCAGCACACCAGGCTCCGCTGTCCCTATTCACTTATTATTTAAGTGAATTGCTTGACAATAACTCAGATTCCTGCCAAGATCGTTTTTCTGCATCTTGAAGCCAATTTATTCTGTTTTTAAAACTATGAAGTGTAACTTCTTATTTCCAAGTTTTGTCATTTTCTCATTTTCCCATTATTTTTCTGAAATTTTATGATACTTCATTTTAGCACTTCAGTGCAGTTCTGTACACCTCATTCATTTTAAAGTCCTACTGTTTAATATATGGTGAAGCTCTAATCTGTTATTAGAGTGGATAATTTGTTCATTCTGAAGTAAAACAGATGGGTTTCTTTGAATTAAAGTAAATTTCAGTAGAAGTATTCAGTTTGAGGTAACTATTTTAATGACAATAGTTAATATAGTTAAAGTAACAATAATTTGACACAACAGTGTAGTTTTTGAATTTCAGCTATGGTTTTTATCTCGCAAATGACAGAATTATTTAACATGATTGATGCTATCTAATAAAAAAAGGGTAGTCTTTCCCTCCTGCAGGGGATCCTCCCAACCCAGGGCTCAAACCCAGGTCTCCCACATTGCAGACATATTCTTTACCAGCTGAGCCACTAGGGAAGCCCAAGAATACTGGAGTGGGTAGCCTATCCTTTCTCCAGGGGATCTTCCGGACCTAGGAATTGAACCAGAATCTCCTGCATTGCAGGTGGATTCTTTACCAGCTGAGCTACCAGGGAAGCCCATAATAGTAAAAATAATTACTTTAATTTCTTAAATTATGAAACTACATTTCAGTTTTTTCTAATTGAATGTTTTCTGAACTTTATCATATATTATGGTTGTAGGGAAGTAAAATCAAATATCAAATACTTGAATATATGATATAGCTATTTCAAAGATTTCATTGCTTCTTATGTTTGCCTTAAAGTATTGGTTACTATAACTATATACTATATATTATTATACCACATATGTATATAATGTAAGTATTAAAAGCCAAATGCTAATTTTCTTGCTTCATATGTATTACATATATACTGTAATACAAATTATGAAATAGTTTTATGATATAATATTTTAAAGCTAGTTTTAAGCTGACTTCCAAAAAGTATCAAAGGCTTATAAATTTTAGAGGTAATGATTTAACTACCTAACCATCTTTCACATCACAGAGTTTTATTGATATAAAATATAATGAACTACTAAGAAGAAAGAAATGCATTTTAATAAGCAGTGACCCAATTAGCATTTATTTAATGTCTTCTGTGTGCTAGATTCTTACTCTCTGTGTATTTAGAGGAGATATAAGTAATTTGTCTTAAAAAGTGCTGCAAGTTGATACTGTGATTGAGTATATTTTAATACCTAATCTGATTTTATATTTTAACTCATGCTTACTTTAGAACATTCCTTTGGAAACTGAGGTTACCCCTACTGCTAGTATGGTAAAGTTAGTATTGGAAGTCATATATCTTAGAGAATATTCCTTCTCTACATTTCCAAGGGAAATAGGGAATATGAGTTACAGAGACAAACATATTGGGTTTGAATGCAAGCTATAGAACCGTTAGCTAAGTCAGTAGATTGCCAAAGGCTTAGTTTCATGATCAGCAAAACTGAAATAAAAATATACATATTAGTCACAGTGTTAATGTATATATTCAATAAGATCATGGAAATACAAATTATCTAGCACAAGGTATGACCCATAGAAATCACCTGGAAACAATTGAACACACAAAAAGGGTATTTATTAACCCTTCAACTTTTCTCTTCTCCCTGGAGAGCATTTATTAAAGATCCCTTAATCCTTTATCAGGAATATACCTGATAATATGTTTAAATTTTTTGAGAAATATTCCTTTAGTTTAATTTTATATTGGATCCCTTACAGGACTCAAATATTAGAAATACCTTTTTTAAAAGAAATATTTTCTTAATATCTGTCCCTTTTAAAATTTACTCACATGTAAAAAGAAATCTCCTTCATCCCAAGCATATGACAACTAATAAAACACTTGCATAGACTATCACTCTGGGAAAAAACTGGAATTCACGTCTTTGATGTTGTTTCAGCTAGGGTTTCAATTCATGGCCAGAAATCTGTGGAAAATCCAGAAGTAAGATCTAACAGTTTAGCCAGCTCATCTATTTTCCTTTGGAAGGAAGAGATAGGGCAACATTGGATATCTCCAGAGGGAGATCTAAGTTCAGTGGCACAATAAATCCGCTTTCTGATGACAGAGCTACCTGCGTTCCTTTGCAGAAAGATGAGGGAGGGGAGGAAAGAAAGAGGGACTGACTGACTTAGGAACTTAAACATAGCCCTTTTTATAGAAAGAAGAGTTTGCAATATTTCCCCTTAATTGTTTTGAGGAGGGGAAAGAATTTTAAGTAAATATAATATTAGTAGGATATTAGTATTCTTAATATTTATCCCATAGTTTAAAAAAATGTTATTGGGTCAATCTTATTTTCCCTGCTGTTCGTTAAACAGGATCTCTTTCTCCTTGGTTGGGAAATGAACATTTTCAGTGTTAATGTTTCCTGATTTTAAAATGAGTCCTAAATTAAAATATGTATATTTTCTAATGACACATTCTCTCAAAAATAGTCCTCATGACTTCAGATTTTAATAAATCTTTAAGAGTTTTTGAAGTATGAAACAATATTTGTGGAATTATCGATATCTTGGGAATTTTTGAAACTTTTAGACTTGGGCTATTGAATTAAACAAGACTTTTGGAAGGCCAAATGTCTTGATTTGTCTACATAGCTCACTGATAATGTGTTACAACCTGGAAACTGCTTTTAAAGGCCCGGACACTATTATACTCCCAACCCCAAATGTTGTATTTCATGTTGGGTTTCTAACTAAGCAAAATGTGTCCTTCAATGTTTAATATAGTGTTGGGGTCTGAAAGACAGTCCCTGATTGTTAGAAAATGACCCTTCTCAACTGTCGAACATCAAACATAAGGTCATAAACCTTACAACAAGAAAAGAAATTTCTTTTGTCTTCTTGCAATCTTCTAGGATTCCAAAATAGATTCAGATTGCAGCAGGGGAAGTTGAAACAAGAGCAGGGTTGGAAAGTCCAGACAAGATTTATCAAACCAGACATTGTGCCTTCCCCCAAACTCAATGTAGTTTGGAGTCAATTCCTTATCAAAGCCCACAGGCGGTTCTGGGAAGGTTGTCTGTGTTCCCCCCTGGAGTGGGTCTACTTACTGTAACATTAGTCAGGTTTAGTGAGGAAAGCCGTGAGGAGGAGGGGGGTTGATCTAGACAAGGAATCATAGAGAAGAGTATTTGATAAAAGTCCAAAAGTTCCCTAGGCTAGAGTATATGTGGTCACAAGTCTCAGAAAACAATGAAATGTAAGGAAGCTTATGCTCACATCTTATAAAATAGTTGCCATAAAATTTGATCTGGGGAGAGCTAGACTCGAGTCTTAAGTCGCATATTATTGATAACATAGCAAGTGACAGAGAAAAGCTCTTGTATCCATAATTGATAGGTTATGAGTTTAAAGTAAAAAGTTTTCTTTCTTTTGGGGGGTTGGTTTCTTTGATTTTTATCCTTTTTTTTTTTAATACAAGTGAGCATCAGGAGTAGGATATTTTGGTGACAGATGGATTCATTCCACTCTCAGGTAGTTGGATGTAGAAACTCTTAACTAGAGCTGTTTCAGACTTGAATTTTTAAGCAGTTGCTTTTTAAAAAACCAGAACCTTAGTTTTATAAATTTCCTTTTGCTGTTAAAAGCATATAACACAAATAATATATTTTTCTAAATGCTTAGCCCTATGGAAGAAGCATAGATTTCTCCAAATTAATTTGCTTTCTTTTTGCACATTGTAAAAAAAAAAAAAAAAAAAGTAAAAGAAAAACTAAGATTCACTAATGTTGCTCAGTCCTGTCTGACTTTTTTGCAACCCCATGGACTGTAGCCCACCAGGCTCTTCTGTCCATGGGATTTCCCAGGCAAGAATACTTGAGTGGGTTGCCATTTCTTTCTCCAGGGGATGTTCCTGACCCAGGGATCAAACCAGTGTCTCCTGCATTGGCAGGCAGATTCTTTTACACTGAGCCACCTGGGAAGTCCAAGATTCACTAATGTGGAAGAGGAAAATAGTGCAGAATTAGAAAGTTTTTTAAAAAAGAAAATATATAATTTTTAAATATATAGAAAATACATATAACATTATGCAGCTTTGTTGAAATGGTAACATTGTGAGTAAAAAAATCATACTTTAGTGAAATTCAGTGATGTTGTATGAAATCAAAACTAAGATGGGAAACTTGTTTTTTTTCTTGAATGGGATTTAATAAGTTATAAGAAAAGATGTAAACCTAAAGTTCAGTGTATATTACATTACATAATAAAAATAAAACTGACTGATATTAAAAACACAAACCTTAATTATTAACTTTCATGTGTTTAGGATCATATCTAATGTTGCAAAAGTAAACCAGACTTAGATGCCACTGACTTCTCTGTGGGAGTCCTTCTCTTCTTCTCCAAACACACTCACGTGGGCCACAATATCTTTGTATGACTTTTTTTTTCCTTCAAGAAGGTTACTCTTAGAAGAAAACAAAGAAATGCAGCTTTTCTTAATATAGGTAATGCACTGTTTTATATTTGTAATAGCACCGTAACAGCTAACAGCAAACAATGTTTATTGAGTACTTTTGTATTTCAGGAATCACGCTTCATTCTTTACAGATAGTATGTCCTGTAACCTTTAAAATAATCTTTTGAGGCATGTGCTGTTGGTTTTATTCTTATTTATGGGTATGAAAACTGAGATTTAGAGAGGAAAGGAAACTTTCTCGATGTCACATAGCTAGTACGTGGAGGCTTAGGTCCCAAGATTGGTAGAGATTTGCTGGTGACTCTTCTTTTCCCTGACCCAGAGGATTTTCTTACGAGTATCTCGGTGGTATCTGGGAAGCCATGTGTCCAAACTGAGACTATGTGCCCTAATTGGTTTGGGCAGTTTGGGCAGTCCTTTTACCCCTTGTCCCTGATGAAGGGCTCAGCCGTGACTAAAGAAGTTTACCAAAGGAAATCTGCCTTGGTGCCCCTGGAAAACATTTTTTCCCTCTAAGAGCGTACCAGAGAAATCCTCTTCATTCCTGCCCATTTCTGACTTCCAGAGGACATTGTGTGCAGATCATCTCTTCCCTGTTAGCTAGTGCAAGGTTTGAGTGCCTTTTACTCCTAACTGCTTCTGTCCTGAAGCTCTTGTTGCTTGAGAATGAGATGTTTGCACCTGCAAGGATCATTATTTGATCACATGGGAGAACCATGGTAAACATAAATAGGACGAAAAATGAGAGTCTGGGATCTTGAGAGCATCGCTGAGCATCAGAACAGACTTTAACATCAACAACCACTGGACTTAACTGATAACTAGTTTTCTTCATAGTGCTCTGTCACTTGAAGGCAGGTAGATGGAGTTGACCAGGCCCCCAGTGGCAGATCAAGTGAGCAAACCCCAACCCAAGCAAAGGTTGTATCCAAAGTTGGTTCAGATGAAAAGTAAAAACTAAGCTGTGAATATAGTCAATGAAAAAATACCTTCTAAAAAATAAAGTTATTCTTTGCTTTAAATTAATGATCCATATTTTATACACAGTTCTTTTTGTTTTCAGTTAATACCTATCAAAGTCACTCAGTCAGGTCTGACTCTTTGCGACCCCATGGACTGTAGCCCACCAGGCTCCTCCGTCCATGGGATTTTCCAGGCAGGAATAGTGGAGTGAGTTGCCATTACCTCCTCCAGGAGTTCTTCCTGGTCCAGGGATCAAACCCAGGTCTCCCGCACTGCAGGCAAATATTTAACCATCTGAGCCACCAGGGAAGCCCAGTTACCATCTTATTTTAAATAGCTATTGAAAACCTCTCAATCTTTGAAAGGATGACCAAATGTTGGTGACCTATTAAAGTTACTTCTCATTATTTTGTGTAAGTGTTGCAGATGTGAAATACAAACTTTCTTCATAAAGCTTATTAATTGTGGATAGAAAGCTAAATACAAAATTTTGAAACTTTTATCACACTGAAAAAATGTTGGGTTAAATGGAGAGATTCAACCCCAGAAACATTACATAAAAGTTTAATTATTGGGTTAAGCTGGTTAAGTTGGGTTAATTACTGGGTTAAGCTGAACAATGACAAAGGCAGATGAATTCAAAATCCTTAACTCTAAAAATATTGAGATTTTAACTTTTTAAAAGAGATTCTGTCATTTGAATTGGATATATTTCAGCTTCATATATCCATTTGTTGAAACAGAAAGGTTCCTTAAAGAAGTAAAAACTATGATGTTCATTTGCAGTTGATTTTCTTTAAAATATCGAATTAACAACATGTTTATTTTAATTAAATTTTCATTTTTTTAATCTAGAAAAAAAATTTAAAACTTACTGTTTGATAGCAAGAACTCATTCTTGATCAGTATTTTAAACATTACTTTCAAGAAGCATGCAAAATAAAGCAAAATTTATAATACAGAAACAGGTTATTCTTGTTTTACCTACACTTCTTTAAAAAAATAAATAAAAGGCTACATAGTTGAAGAGAAGTATTACCTTTTGACATCTACATACTCATTGTTCTTTCTAAGCTTTTGTTCCCTAGCTCAGGCTGAGAATGGATAATTATATGTAATAGAAGACAGCTGTGATGTACCGAGTGTGTTTTTTCCTCTTTTTATCTTGTGCTTGAGCGCATAATTCCCTTCCTGTTTCAGTGTTATATAAGGTTCAATTTTCCTGTGTCTACTTTATCCTGAAATTTTAGTATGAGGATTTTAATAATCAGAATCAATTATAGTTTTGTTACTACCTTTGTTATCATGGTTATATTATGGATTTAGTGTAAGATTTCTAATAGTAGACCATTTTGTTGGGGAGGGTGGTAATTGTTCTGTGTATCTAAGAAGAATCCTATTAAATAAAAAAGACAACATAATTTTAAACTACTCATTAAATTCAGTCCAATTTCTATTTAAGTCTTTCATTGGATAACATTGCCAACTTTTGGGGTGCTTGTTTTTTCAGTTCTAACTCAGACCTTGACATTCTTCGGTCTCTAAAACTTCCCAAGTTTTGTAGTCACATCATCTATGAAATTTGGAAATAATCTCATTACTGAGTATGTTGCAATACGTATTATAACTATTTTCTTCTGTGTTCTAATTCTAATGGTATATTACTAAAATAAAAATATTGTCTTAGCAAGTCTTTGTGGCTCCATCTGTTCCCTTCCCTCCTGTCCTTAATTCTCTGCTCCTACCTTATATCAGTAGTAATTGGGTAATTAGCCAGAAACGCTGTCGCCTGAGCCAGGGAGTAAGAAATGTCTCATTGAACACAATAATCTTTCTTTGTACTCATGATTCATTTTTGATATGCTACAACTCTATCAGCAGGGAAACTTTCCTCCCCATTGGGAGTCTAACAAGCCTTTAAGACAAGAATAGACAGAGAGGTTCTGCTATTAGTCTCAATTCTAAGGCAAATTGGGTTACTCTGCTGTAGTTGCATTTTCTGCCTGCACAGCATGAGATATTAGAGGATGGCAGAAAATATTCTGTTGAAGATTTGATGCATAACAAGATAAGAGTTCTATTGTGGGCCACTTAAAGAAAATTTGTAGCTGATCTGGCTTTTAAAACTAGCTAGAAGGCATTTCTGGAAGTCTGAAGAGCCCACTGGGCTATTTGGTTTCAATTCCATTTTGATGTAGTGTATAGATATCTGGAAAAAAAAAATGTACTTCAGTGAAGAAAAATTTCTGTTTCTGGCTATCAGTTGCATCGTGATTCCCAAGCAAATAGCTGAGTAAAAGAAAACATCCCTGAAAGACTCTACTGCATTCTTGTAATAAATCACAAAAACATTGGTATCAGCTTTCTTAGTCATTCTGCAAGACTATAGTTAAGAATATTTCCAGATGTGTCTTACTGAAGCGAAGGTAATTTTCTTTCATGCACAAGAGATCCTTTCTTAACATTGAAGGGAAAAAATCAAGCACTTTTAGTCCTCTGCAGGTGACAAAATTTCAATTTCCTGTATCCTCAGACAGCTAGCATTTGTGCCTATCCTGTGGGAATGAAAAGAGATATAATCATAAGCCTACAAATACATCTAAGGTAATATAAATGAAGATGGCAGTTTTCCAGTTTCCTGACAAGGTAGCTTCATGGAACAGTAATCTGAAGGAAGGAAATTTATGCACAGGAATGGGACTGATTGCTTGGTTTTGTGGTAAAGAAACCCTCCTTTGAAATATTCAAGTTAAGAGCAAAAGGAATTTTCTTAATGAGGTACTGAATTCTTCTCCAGGATAAACAGAAACTTCAATGGGAATAATGTCCCAATTTGTCAAAATTAAGGATAGAACAAATTTGCAAAAAGAACTGCAAACCTGGTGGGCAATTTTGTCTTCTTTTTTCTAATCACATTCTTGGTTGGTGGTAACTGAAGCACCAAAGGATCTATTACAGTCTGAAACTCTCCAGTGTAAATTGATGCAATGTGTAGTATCACAGTTTGATACCAGTAGAGATCTTTCATGGTATGGCCTTATGGGCTGTATTTCTTTTTTCTTTTCCATCATCCCACTAGTCCCAAGAGATAAATGCAATTTAGACAAAGCCCTATATGAACTGGCATTGCACATTACACTTTTAAAACCATTTAAGATATGTCTGTATTCACCCGTGCAAAACAGAAGTTATGTGGATGAATATTTAGAAACAATATGAAGAGTTCCCAGATTTTGAAATATGTTTTTGGTCACCTGGGTCATTATGTAAGTTTGTGCCTCAGCAGTACATTGTTACAAAATATATTTCTGGTTCTATGTCTGTATAACATCAGTTTCTTTGAGATAGAGATATATATATATATGGAAATGGTATGGTGGTGGTGTTGTAAAGCAGAGATCTACAATATGTAAATTTAGTAAGCAGACAAAACCACCTTTTTTATGATAGGATTTAGCAGTCCCCATCTTTCTTGACTTATTTCAGGTAAAACATTTCTCTTTGGGCACGGAGGACTCAAGGAACACCCATGGAAAATGTTGCCCTGTATACATTTTTATTTTTTCACCCACACAAACATTGTCATTAATAAACATATGGTATTTTTTCCAATTTTTTTCCAGTGCTTTCAGTTGGCAAATGTTTGTATTCATTCACAACATTTTTGCAATACTTTTCTGTCCTTTATTCCATTTGTTTTCTGGTTTCCTTAATTAATTACAAGAAGAATGATAGTTTTAATGAGCATACAAATAAAGTTCATGTAAAAATAATGCAAAGAAAATAGAGATGAAATGTGTTTATTTTTCAAAATGTGTAATATTCCGTACCTGTTTGGTGAATAGAAGAGTTTCCAAGAAGTTCTTTTGTTAAAGTTTAACTTAGTTGAAGCCATCTATGATATATACAGATATAGATATTAAAATATCTATAACTTCTACTTGAGAATCATATTCAACATTTGAATGTAAAGCTAAATATATTTTATATTGAAATGTTGGCTGGTCAACCAAGGAGTCTTATTCTGCTGAGTTAACACATTTTCCCCATCAAACCACAAGTAAATGGACTTTGGTGTATCTTGCTAAATTTTCTTTTAAAAATTAGAATTAATATCATGTTTCTTTCCTTCACCTTTAGGACCATTTCCTAAAAACCTTACTCTTAAGATAATCTATTGCAGAATTTTAATTCAATGACCTTCAGAATTACAATAATGTGTATACAATAAATACAGTAAATGTGTATTGTATTGAACCTAGGAAACGCAAACCTAAAATTATATGTTTGCACAGATACATTTAACTCATCTTGTCATCTGGTGGGATGGCTATAAATTTGTGGTACAATTAACCCAAAGGTAATTTTATTTATGAAGCATATTGAAGGATAATCTTTTGGTGGCATCTTTTTTTATATACCATGTCTGGTATGAGTTGTGGAATTTAGGAAATCACTTTACTGGAGGGAATGGGGAAACATTTGAGGTTTTCTGTTAAATTTGAAATATTGACCTAGATAACTAATAAGCACAGAAAACATGGGCCTGTGTATAACTGGTGAAGCTGGCATGTGATGTGGGAGTTGCCAGATACAGAGACCCTTAATCAGGAGAAATATCAGATAGAAGTAGAATTTTTCACCGATGCCCCTATTCAGGGATATGAGAGTGTTTTTAAGAGGTAGCAAATACAGTTCTATGTGGAAACATTGAGAAACATCAAGGTCTTCCTGGAAAATCAGGAGTATTCTGGGGAATAACTGGTATTACTTGTTTGTAGCCATGGAGATTGTAATAGCATAATCTGTCTGACCACTGTCTTGAAAACCGTTATAAAATTCAACCAAAATTTACAATTGTTCCTTCTGTTGTTTCAAAAACAACAGTTACATAACCTTGGAACACATGGATAAATTCAGTCCATATTTTTAGAATATCAGCTCTGTGTCAAGCATTGTTCTAGGTACTAGTGAAGAGTTATAAGCATAAGATACTCTTCGTGACATTAAAGTTTTCAAATACTTGTCTCAGAAATGCAGATGAACCATAACTCTGTATTATACAAGACAACATTCATATGTATGGTAAAAAAACAGTTAATTAAGCAATTAAATTTCTGTATTTCATTGTTAGCTTGAGAATGGAACATCAGATTTATGTCAACACAAATGAGTGAAGAATATGGTGGCAGGAAAATTTTTGTCTTTTTGGTATTTTAGGTATATTTGCCAATCGTGATAAAAATCAAAATAGCATTTTCACCAAAGTGTTGCTATGACATGGTGATTTTGATTGTTATTATTTTATATAGTTGGTACATTTTGTTCAAATTACCTATTTTTCCTTTAAGTACTGCACAAAGGCAACTGTACTTGAATAATCTTGCTCAAATTAATAAATACAGTGTGCAGATACACACCCTGATCTAAACAGGTGGGCACAGCAGTGGCGTAGCATCACTCAGGTCATACGTTACATTCTAAAATAAATGAATGCTTCTGCGAAAAAGCCACCAGGCTTTTGTTTTAGTAAAGACAGTGTCATCCATTTCTAACAGGTAGTGCCCAAGTACGAAAGTTTATGAGATGAAACAGAAAACAAAATCCAGTCTTTTTTCCCTACCATTTCTCATCATATAGATCTTATAGCTAAACACTATGTGGTAGTGAAGTTTTGTAAAATGCCTCTTGTCTTTTTTGTCCTTTCTTGAATTTTTTCATTTTTTGTCGTATTTAAAGAAAGGATTGAATCGAAAAGGAAATGTCTTTTAAAAATCTGCAAAACATAAAGAGATTTTCTATGTATGTTTTAAAGAAGGGTTAAGATGAGAAGTATAAGATCCTTTTGCTAATATCGTTAGATCCTAAAATGGTTGTACGCTATTTAAAATGCATCTATTTACTTAAACTAATTTTGAAATGGAGTTAATTTTGCTTCAGTGTAATTAATTTAGTGGTTAGGGGATTAATAACTTTCAAATGTTATGCATTGCTATGCAAAAAATAATATATTTTGTATTACCCTACTTTGTCTCTGAAAAATTTATTTCCATGTATATAATCTTGTTTAAAAATGTATTGAAATTATAAAGTATGGGTTCTTCATGCATAGGCCTCCCAGGGGATATGCTTTATTGATTTATATCTGAATTACCTCAAATTACATTGCTTACACTAGGCAATTAATTTGTTTTCACTTTAGTATATATTGTGGACACCAGGATTATTTTTCTTAGCTAATAACTAGTAACTGATTATCTCAGGAAAAGTAAAAGGTTCAGGAAAAGGTAAGTGACATTCCTTTATAAGCCATGAAGCTTGTTGTTTGTTTTGTTTTAGGCGGAGAGGGATAAATAAGATGGATCAGTGTAGTTTGAAAGGTGACATATTCTTCCTGATGAGGAAGGAGTAAATCTAGTTACGTTGCTAATAAGATGGCAATTTGTGAACTATATAGGTAACATGGAATGCAGGGAGCAGATTATGTGGAATACCTTACACTGTTCCGTTGGCAGTGATCTCTTAGCACTGTAGAGACAACAGGTTGTCATACAATAAATTTTAATTACAGAACATAAAAAGTTATGTTATCCTTAGCAGGACCAGTGTGCCATGGATTCTTCCATACTATCCCAGATGAGACATCCGTCTGTCTAGCATTTGGTAAAATGATCTTGACGGTGGAAAGACCCTCCCATCCCTCATCCTTTTCAGCTCCCAGTCGTTGGACTAGAAATAGCGTGCAGTGCAACGGTGACTGCATTTGGGTATATTTTGGCATATTTCCCTCGGCTACTAACTGAAAGCAGCTGCAATTTAACTGAAAGAACATGGTGGACTGAAACCAAGCATATGAAATTTCAGATTCAAAGAATCTTCTGAAATGAAGAAACTATAAAACAAGTGTCATTTTTGGCCTTAGTCCTGCAGTAACTGGGAGGAACTATTGGCTCAGTGGTTGGGAAACTACTCCCCCAGATCTTTGTATGTCCCTCACTTCTAAAGTTGCCCACTGGTGAGTGACACCAGACTGAAGTTGGCAGGCCCTTTGCAATGGCCTCCCCTGCTGGTTTACCACTGGCTCGGGTTCTGTATTCACACTCTCGCCTCACATACAGTTTGCATATCTCCTGATTGACTGCGCCTTCTTTCACATAGTCTTAAAAATCTAAAGGTTTGTAGTAAAAATGCAAGTATGGTCTTTATAAAGTATGAGAGCATTTTAGTGGATGTTAGATACTGTTACAGTTCCAAACGGATCAGACATTGAAAATATTAGTTTTCTAAATTAACCAAGACCTGTACCTTTTACTGGGGCTTCTCTGGTGGCTCAGACAGAAAAGAATCTGCCTGCAATGCCTGCAGTGCAGGAGACTCGAATTGGACCCCTGGATCAGGAAGATCCCCTGGAGAAGAGAATGGCTACCCACTCCAGTATTCTTGCCTGGAGAATTCCATGAACAGAGGAGCCTGACTGGGTACAGTCTATGGGGTCACAAGGAGTCGGACATGACTGAGTGACTAACATTTAATCATTTACTGAGTGTGAGATATAGGGCAAGTTAGTTCACTTTCCCCCCTCAGTTTCCTCATCTGAGTAATAATTATAGAGACTATCCTAGAGATTCCTTAAAGAATCAAGATATGCCTTATAGAACCTTCCCTGGTTCAGAATAAACACTCAGTACTTTCCATACCTTCAATACTTTTTATTGATATTAACTGATATAGGCAAGGTTAGTTATTTTGAAAATTGGATCTTTTAGGGTCAGATTATGATCAGTTTCCAGAAGATTAAGATTAGGTTACATTTCTTTAAGCTACTGTCTTTAGCCCCTTCAGGGATCACTGCCTTGTCATGGTGAAGGGGCTTGCATAACTCAATGAAGCTAGAAGGAGAAGAGGGCGTCCGAGAATGAGATGGCTGGACGACGTCACTGATGTAGTGAATATGAACTTGAGCAAACTCCGGAAAATGGGGAGGAACAGGGAGGCCTGGCATGCTGCCATCCATGGAGTGGCAAAGAGTTGGACACGACTGGGTGACTGAACAGCAACAACAGCAATATCTTTAGAGAGCAGGATTGGTCCTGAACATTTCCAAACCAGTGTTTCTTAACTAGCTGGACCAGGGGTTCAGAAGGGAATTTGGGAAAGCATGTATTAGATTTGCCAAGAGGATAGTCCTGCAAATTCTGATATACATATCCTCTTGTGTGCATGCTCAATCGTGTCTGACTCTTTGCGACCCTGTGAACTGTAGCCCACCAGGCTCCTCTGTCCATTTGATTTTCTAGGCAAGAATACTGGAGTGAGTTGCCATTTCCTACTCCAGGGGATCTTTCTGACTCAGGGATCGAACCCATGTCTCCTGCATTGGCAGGCAGGTTCTTTACCTCTGAGCCACCAGGGAAGCCCAGCATATCCTCTTACTCAACACTATCCTCTGGTGATTGCTGAGAGGTTTATATCATATCTTTCAAGTATGTACAGATAGAAAAGAAGAAGGGACCGTATTTATAAGCCACTTAAAAATATTTTTGCTTATTTAAATTGAGTCGTTTTCCATGTATACAGAGACTAATCATACAGATGATCCCTACAAAAGGTTCTAAAGAAATTCTCACTTCTAGGCTTATTCAAGTTGTTGGCTAAACTCAGTTCCTTGTGACTCTAGTTGTGGAAATGAAGTCCTTGATTTTGTGTTTCTATGCTGCCTGTCAATCAGGCTGTCTTTGCTCCTAGAGCCCTACAGGTTGCCCTTATTCTTCCCCTTGCTCTACTGCTGGCCCCATTCAACAAGGGCTGGTGAAGTCCCTCATGCTTACAGCCTCTCTGATCTCTGCTGTATCTCTCTGATATTAATCAGAGAAAGTTTTCTGCTTTCAAGGTTTCTGTGATTAGATTGGGCCTACATGCATAATCCAGTACACACTCTCTACATTATGGTATACATATCTTTCACTGGGGCTTCCCTGGTGGCTCAGTCAGTAAAGAATCTGCCTGTAATGCAGGAGACTGGGATATAATCCCCAGGTTGGAAAGAGCCCTTGGAGAAGGAAATGTCAACCCATCCCAGTATTCTTGCCTGGAGAATCCCATGTACAGAGAAGCCTGGCAGGCTATAGTCCATGGGGTCACAAAGAGTTGGACACGGATTAGCGACTAAAGCACCACCACCACCAAAGAATTCATTATATTTCCAAAGTCCCTTTGCCATTCAGGTTAACACATTCACATATTCTAAGCATTAAGGCATGGATATCTTTGGGATCTGGGCTTCCCTGGTATCTCAGCTGATAAAGAATCTGCCTGCAGTACAGAAGACCTGGGTTCGATCCTTGGGTTGGGAAGATCCCCTGCAGGAGGAAACCCACTTCAGTATTCTTGCCTGGAGAATCCCATGGACAGAGGAGCCAGGAGGGCTACAGTCCATTGGTTTGCAAACAGTCAGACATGACTGAGCGATCAAGCACAGCCCATCACATCTTTGGGATCTATTATTTTAAATCCAAGTATAAAATGTAAAAGTTTCAGAAAAAATTTCCCCTGTTCTCCCTTTCACTTGTTCAATAGTTTATCTCCAATATCTGAAGATCTAAGAAACTTATAGTCTAGTTGGGAAATAAAATCTATATCCTCCTATTAGGATGTACGGGGCTCCCAAGAGCTATTAAAAAGAAGTGTTCAGGACCCAAAGGAAATTGCAGTTCTTTCTAATGGGGAGAAAAAAAGATCAAGGAAAGCTTCTTTAAAGAGGTAGCTTTTGAAGTATATCTTGAAGGATGAATAAGGGAAAGGTATTTTTTGTCTTAAGGACTACAAGATTTAAAAGCAAAGACATATGCTATATTCAGGATATGGCAGCAGTCTGGGATTCATAGAGGTATGAAATAAAAATGGGATTTTGTAACCTTGCAAAGAAGTTAGAACTTTATTCTATAATAGGAGTCATTGAAGCTTTTCAGCTGCAGGAAGTAATAGACTAAAAGTCATGTTTTAGAAAATGAAAGTCTGGTGACAAAGTGGAGGATGTACTGGTGGGAGAGCACCCATTGGAAGGCTCTTGTGTAGAAGGGGAAGGAGAAGGGAGGAAAATCTTAGTAGAAATGGTAGAAATTATGCAATTATATCCAGCAACTCTTTCAAGGTGTTTGACTGATTGAATGAGGGGTTGATGGTAAATGTAGGTTTTCTAGCCTTGGAGACTGAGGAAGGTAATGTTATTGTTCCAAGATAAAGGAGATGTGAAGAATAAGGTTTCTGAGTGAGAAGATAAGGAGTTTGGATTTGTACATTTAACATCATCGTGTAATTTGAGAAGGAAATTGGGAGGGCTCTGGGCCAAAGGTATCTATAGGATATCTATCAACATCAGTATGATAGTTGAGGTAAAAGAATGAGTAAGGTCATTTGGTGAAAAAATGAAGAAACAAATCCACAGTGTTCTTGGTGAGACTGAGGATTGTCCACATATGAAGGGGAAGTAGCAAGAATTTAATTGGTAACAGAAGTTAAGATGAAGCCATCTGGGTTACTGGGGAAACTTCCTACAAGGGGAGCTTCAAAATTGAAGACGGAAGTTTGCACGCTTTTTCCAACCCTTCCTTTTCCCACAATGAAAAGTCTGAGAATGTAATGTAACACACGGTGACTATAAGTGGTAAGTGTGTACTGTTAAAATGTTACATTGACATTTGCTAAGAGAGTAGAACTTAAATCTTCTCACTTAAAAAATAAAGGATTAATACATCATGTGATGATGTGTTAATTAAGCAGCGGGTGAATCCTTTTACAACATGCTCATGCTCATTCATTTGAGTTGTGCCTGACTCTTTGCGACGCCATGGACTGTAGCCTACCAGGCTCCTCTGTCCATGGAGATTCTCCAGGCAAGAATACTGGAGTGGGTTGCCATGCCCCACATCCAGGTATTTTCCTGATCTAGGGATCGAACCCTCATCTCCTGCAGCTCCTCCATTGCGGGTGGATTCTTTACTGCTGAGCCTCCAGGGAAGGCCTTTCACAATACATACATACATACATACATATATATATATATATCAAATCACTACAGTGTACACTTAACTATTTTACCATTTTATTTGTCTGTTGTACCACAGAGCTAAAATTTAAACAAATTGATAGCTAGAGGAGGAGGAATTTAGGAAAAGATGGGAACGTGCCTCTTCTAGGAAGAGGTAGCATTTGCCAGGGTGAGGGAAGCTTCAAGTAGCAGAAGATGCTTAAAGAGAACACCTTGAGGGCCTGAACCTGGAAGGTCCTGGCAGGGGCTAAGCACTTACCATTGTTTGAACTGAGTTGAAGTCACTCCATTTGGTGGTTAGCCTCATGGGATCTGGACAAGGAAAATGAATCATGTCTGACTGCTTGGTCCTGGTTCCAGACAATTCAGTCTGTGGTTAAACCAGTTACTTTTGTTAAGGAGCCTTTTTTCTTTCAGCTTACTCATTTCTGTGCTTTTATTACTATTATAATTTTGTTTTGTTCATCTCCCTTAGTTTCCTGGTAAAGATACATGGGGAAAATCCATCATGGTTTCCTAGGAATCAAGAAAAAAGTCTTTAACCACAGTTAGACCAGAATAACTAGAAACATCATTGTGTTCTAAAAGCAGTGTTTCTTTACATTATTTTCCACTCAGAATACCTCAAGAGAAATAAGTATTATTTCTCTTCCTTCTTTTTCCATAAACCTTCATTTCTTTGATGCTCATTTAAACAGACTCTACCTCCTAATACCCTTCTTCACTGCTGATATATAAGTTTTCTCTCACTATCAGGGGGATTGGTTCTAGGAAAACCCTCATAACCAAAAGATGCAGATGCTTAAGTCCCTCGTATAAAATGGTATAGTATTTGAATATAATATACATACATCTTCCATATACTTTGAATCATCTCTAGATTACTTATAACACATAATATGATGCCAGTGCTACATAAGTAGTTGTAAATATGATGCAAATACTATATAAATTGTTTCTAGTATGTAGTGAATTCAAAGTTTTCTCTTTGCAATTTTTCAGGAATTTTTTTCTGAATATTTTTGATCCATGACTGGCTAAATCTATGAATCGGAAACCCACAGATAGGGAGGATTAATAGTTATTCATACAGTAAAAACTTTATTATAACTTTAGCACTTATTTGTTGATTTTCTTTTAATTTCAACCTCTGTCACTATCTTGGGGATTTAAGCATCAGATGATCCACTCAACACCTTGGTCTTTCAATTCCCTGACCACCTTTTCTACAGTAATCTTTTCCTCCTCATTACTATGTTCCTGTCCTAGGTCTGATCATCTCCAAAATTGTACTTCCTCTGAAACCTACAATTCAGACTCTCTGTCCTTACATTTAAATCCGTCAGGAAGACTACTTGCAAACACACCCAACTCCATCTATAATACTTTTCTCTGTGGCTACCAGGAACACCTTGGCACGTTCTCCTGCTCTACTTCAAGAGTCTGTCACTGGTCTCCCTGCCTCCATACAGTTTACCTAGAATCCTGCATGGGACACATAGCTGTTGAATGAATGAAAGACTGTATACATGTTGAGGAAAAAGGAAAAGTTTGGGATATTTATTTGCAGTCCCCAGATATGTCTGAAGTAGTAATGTCCAGTCTTTGGCACTGTTTTGTATTTACTTCAGTTCAGTGCAGTTCAGTCGCTCTGTTGTGTCCAACTCTTTGCGAGCCCATGAACCGCAGCACACCAGGCCTCCCTGTCCATCACCAACTCCCGGAGTCCACCCAAACCCATGTCCATTGAGTTGGTGATGCCATCCAACCATCTCATCCTCTGTTGTCCCCTTCTCTTCCTGCCCTTACTTAAGTTGTAGAAAACGTGACTTCTGAGATTGGCCATACATATGTATTCTTTTGGGCTTCCCTGGTGGCTCAGATGGTAAAGAATCCACCTGCAATGCAGGAGACCTGAGTTTGATCCCTGGGTCGGGAAGTTCCCCTGGAGGAGGGCATGGCAACCCACTCCAGTATTCTTGCCTGTAGGATTCCATGGACAGAGGAACCTGGTGGCCTAGGGGGACACAAAGAGTCTGATATGACTGAGGGACTAACACTTTCACTTTACACACATGTATTCCTTTAAAGTGCTCTGGACACTTCTCCAAGCTGGTTCTAAGATTCAATTTTCTAAGGATCTTCAGATGTTGAGACCCTCCCTGGTAGCACTAATTGGTTCCATCATCAGGGTTGGTCTGTGACATCAACCTCGGTGGTGGCATAGTACCTCAAAGTCTGCTTTTGGTCCTGGTGAAGACAGGGTCTAGAATGTTGAAAGAGGTGAATGAAGGAGCTATTTTGAGAGGTGGGGCCTCTCAAAATTTTTTTACTGATTTTTTTTTACTGAATTTTTTTACTGATTTCCTCCACTGGGTTCTCTAAGACTGTGGTCTCCAAACTTTTTGGCTGCAGGGACCGGTTTCATGGAAGACAATATTTCCATGGACTGGTGGGAGTGGGGAGGCAGGGAGGATGGTTTTAGGATGATTCAAGTGCATTATATTTATTATGCCCCTCCTGTCAGGAGGTGGAGCTCAGGTGGTAGTATGAGCCATGCGGGGTGGCTGTAAATATAGATGAAGCTTTAATCACTAGCCTGTCACTTGCCTTCTGTGGTGAGGCCTGGTTTCCTAACAGGCCATACACCCAGGGAGTTGGGACCCCTGCTCTAAGAGAATGAACAGTCCTAGTTCTGCTTTAAATAGCCCAACTTAAAATAACCCTCACCTTATCAAAGCACAGGTCCTAAAATGCTGCCCACCGCCCCTGTTTAATGAAGAAGGCCTGTTTGTAGGCTGAGAAAGATGGGATGGAGAGAGAGTCTAGCCATATTGACAGCTGGGAGCTGGAGGCATCAAATATTTCCCATTTCATATCTTGACAATATATTAGGAATGTTTCCTGTGTTTTACATGACAGTTGAACATTTGTCAGAATGCTGACCTTGAGGCCTCATAAGGTTCTGTAACTTCAAAGATTCCATTATGCTCATTATACTCGCTTTATCAAGAGTCATCCAGGTTTAAAAAAAAATAAGAATTTGAAACAAGGGTTGCTGACAGCTGAAGGCCATATAGAAGGTACTGAGTTAAAACTTGAGATTTATTAATAAAAGAGAGAGGCCCCTCCTGCTTCACTAAAGCCTAGATGTATACCATCAGGCAAAACATTTCAACCCTTCAGTTGTTCTAAATGTTACTGTGTCAGCATTACCTGAAGGACTTGATAAAACCAGATTGCTCTAGTTTCATTCTTTTACAAGTGGTTGACCAGATTTCCCAGCACCACTTGTTAAAGAAATTGTCTTTAATCCATTGTATGGGCCAAAGAACTAAATAGACATTTCTCCAAAGAAGACATACAGATGGCTAACAAACACATGAAAAGATGCTCAACATCACTCATTATCAGAGAAATGCAAATCAAAACCACTATGAGGTACCATTTCACACCAGTCAGAATGGCTGCGATCCAAAAGTCTACACGCAATAAATGCTGGAGAGGGTGTGGAGAAAAGGGAACCCTCTTACACTGTTGGTGGGAATGCAAACTAGTACAGCCACTATGGAGAACAGTGTGGAGATTCCTTAAAAAACTGGAAATAGAACTGCCTTATGATCCAGCAATCCCACTGCTGGGCATACACACTGAGGAAACCAGAAGGGAAAGAGACACGTGTACCCCAATGTTCATCGCAGCACTGTTTATAATAGCCAGGTCATGGAAGCAACCTAGATGTCCATCAGCAGATGAATGGATAAGAAAGCAGTGGTACATATACACAATGGAGTATTACTCAGCCATTAAAAAGAATACATTTGAATCAGTTCTAATGAGGTGGATGAAACTGGAGCCTATCATACAGAGTGAAGTAAGCCAGAAGGAAAAACATCAATACAGTATACTTACGCATATATATGGAATTTAGAAAGATGGTAACAATAACCCTGTGTACGAGACAGCAAAAGAGACACTGATGTATAGAACAGTCTTATGGACTCTGTGGGAGAGGAAGAGGGTGGGAAGATTTGGGAGAATGGCATTGAAACATGTAAAATATCATGTAAGAAACGAGTTGCCAGTCCGGGTTCGATGCACGGTACTGGATGCCTGGGGCTAGTGCACTGGGACGACCCAGAGGGATGGTATGGGGAGGGGGGAGGGAGGAGGTAGGAGGGTTCAGGATGGGGAGCACATGTATACCTGTGGCGGATTCATTTTGATATTTGGCAAAACTAATACAATTATGTAAAGTTTAAAAATAAAATAAAATTAGAAAAAAACAAAACAAAACAAAACAGATTGCTGGCCGTAACCCCAAAGTTTCTGATTCAGCAGTTCTGAAGTTGGGTCTGAGAGTTTGAATTTCTGAAATGTTCCCAAACGATGCTGGTGCTGCTGGTGGTCCAGAGACAACACTGGAAGAACCACTGCTTTAACCTCTTCAAGTCTGTTTTCTCATATCTAAAAATACGTAAATCTAGAGTTCATTTCTGTGGGTCTATTGTAAGAATGATGGTTTGGTTGATAAGTCGTGTCCGACTCTTGCGAGTCCATGGACTATATAGCCTTCCAGGCTCCTCTGACCACGGAATGCTCCAGGCAAGAATACTGGAGTGCATTGCATTTCCTTCTCCAGGGGATCTCCCTGACCCAGGAATTGAACCCGGGTCTCCTGCATTGCAGGTAGATTCTTTACATACTGAGCTATGAGGGAAACTGTTGTAAGAATAAGGCACACTTAAACATGAGGCTCAGAATAAGGACTCCGTTGATGCTTAACTCTTAAGTTAACCCTTTATGGCTAATTGCCTAAAGCGGACAAAAGTTAAATGTTCAAAATTTCAAGTTTTTCAGGTCTGTCGATTCATCTACCACAATTGCAAAAACACATTTCCCTGTATCGTGTGCACCTGTGTTCACTGGTTGAAAAATGAAGCTTGCCTGTACACATTCACAGTAATTGTGATATTTATTTGTTTCTGTAAGTATATTATCTAATGATTGTACTACCTATTTGAAACCTTGAAACACAGCTTTTAGGAGGATGAATATTTTGTGAATAAATGTTGTAAGTAATATTTATAACCTGAGTTCTGATTGGAAGTATTTTAAATAGATATAGCTATGAATAAAATTGTTTGAAAAAGTCACTTTGAAAAATATCATGCGCCTTTAGTTAATGCTGTAAACATTGTTTGAAAAGGAGAAAAACATCATTTGGAATGGGATTTTTCAAAGGGTTAAAGGTTGAATTTAGGACTGGCCCTTTAGGGTTAGAGACAACAATGGTGATAATTTTCAAATATCTGGTATCTTTCATAGATTGCACTATCCTAAATGTAAAATATATTTTGATCAATGGTAGATAATTCATTTAATTGTATGAAATATAACTTTTAAATAAAAATGCTTTTTTTTCAGTATGCTCTGAACATAATCTATATCAAAGGAGATTGGATGATTTAGTGTATTTTTATTAAGTTAGACTATACCTATAGGTCAGAGCACATAGGAAGAGACAGAATTTATGAAACATAGCTTGGGCTCTTGCAATTATTGGTTATACAGTAACTGTTGGGAGAATTAATTGTGTGTCCTTACAGTGTTTGGGTTACCTTGAAAAATCCAGTGACCTTTAAATTTATGATACCATATTGTATCTCCCAAGATGACATCCTTGTAATAAGCATAGGAAAGTTATTCAGCTTGAGATAGCTTCTGTATTCTTCTGTTGACATGTTTATTCACTTTGTTTATGTGCTTGTTCTTGGCCTTTTCCCCTGAAATTTTTAATACTTTTTTTTTTTTTTTGGCTAGGGTATGATGCTTATAGATTAAATATAATTCTCAAGTTAGAGATTTTGTGTTTCCTATAAAAATTTTACAGTAAGTCCTCGAAACAGCCATCTAGATTTCTTATTCAAGACCCATTTCTAATGTTTAAAACTGTAAAGGAATTACAGCCATTATGTAGATTACTTAAAAAATAGATCTTTCTTTTAGAGTATAATTTGTTACCATGAAGCTTAAAAAAATAGGAAGTTCGGGAAGTGTATCTTTTCTGAATATTCCCTTGGAACTAACTATACTTTAACTTTGAAACGTTTTTTTTTCCTCTTAGAATAATAAAAACAACATGTAAAAGTAATTTTTGATCTGGATGAAGTTTCATAGTTTCATTTCCCTTAGAGTTTAAAAAGGAAAACGATTCTGGTACATTTTCATCATTTTATTTTGAGAGAGTGAGCAGTCTGTGATAATTCAAGTTCCTTTTGCAGTAATTCTTCGTTCCTATTAAGATGTATGTTTAAATTTAAAAAAATTGTTATTTAATGATTTTCAAGGAGACTTTGTTTCTTATTGTACTCTTGTCTATGACCTAGTTTTAAAAGTTAAGCTTAAAGTAATGTTTACTATTGCTGTAATAATACTGCATGAAGTCTGAGCAGAGAAATTTAAAGATGTATAATAATATGTAATATGTTTAATGAGGTTATCTGAGTCACTTTAACTTTTGAGAACCATATAATTTGAATAATTATGGTGAAAATATTAATGAGAAAACCCACGTTGTCTGGCAGTGCAGAGGTGCGTAATTGTTTAAGGCAAATTATCAAGCCTGGTAATTCTCAGAGTGGCATAGGCAAATATTTTCACCTTGCTCAATGTACAGTTGTCCAGATTTTGCGCAAATCTGCCAGATTTTGCTGGTTCGGAAACGCGTTTTTTAGTACTCCAGTAGTAGATCTCTTTCACAGAAACAGAAACAAACTTATGTTTACCAAAGTGGAAAGTGGGGAGTAGGGATAAATTAGGAGTTTGGGATTAACACATACACACTGCTGCTGCTAAGTCGCATCAGTCGTGTCCGACTCTGTGCGACCCCATAGACGGAAGCCCAGCAGACTCCTCTGTCCCTGGGATTCTCCAAGCAAGAATACTGGAGTGGGTTGCCATTTCCTTCTTCAATATATGAAATGGAAGGGCTTCCCAAGTGGCACAGTAGTAAAGAATCTGCCTGCAAATGCAGGAGACGCAAGAGATACAGGTTCAATCCCTGGGTCGGGAAGATGCCCCGAAGAGGGAAACTGCAGTCTACTCCGGTATTCTTGCCTGGAAAATTCCATGGACAGAGGCGATTGTTGGGCTACAGTCCATGGGGTCGCAAAGAGTCGGACCAAACTAAGCGACTAAACATACACACGCGTATATGCAATAGATAAGCAAAAAGGACCTAGTGTATATCACAGAGAAGTATACTCAATATTTTATAATACGTTATAAGGGAAAAGAATCTGAAAGCATTTATATATATATATGAATATATAGAAATATGTATATTTCATGTATATATATATACACATATATATATGAAAGTGTGAAAATGTTAGTCGCTCAGTCGTGTCCAATTCTTTGCAGCCCCATTTTCTATAGCCCTCCAGGTTCAGACTTCTCTGTTCATGGAATTCTCTGGGCAAGAATACTGGAGTGGGTAGCCATTCCCTTCTTCAGGGAGTCTTCCTGACCCGGGGATCGAACCTGGGTCTCCTGCACTTCAGGCAGATTTTTTACCATCTGAGACACCAGGGAAGCCTATATATGTATATATTTGCAAATAAGTTGACAAATAAATTATATATATGTATATATAATATATATAACTGAACCACTTTGCTGTATACCTGAAACTAATAGAACATTGTAAATCAAGTATTCTTCAATTAAAAAAAAAGTAGATCTGTTTCTCAGAATCCTGCTAAGTCGCTTCAATCGTGTCCGACTCTGTGCGACCCCATAGACGGCAGCCCACCAGGCTCCCCCATCTCTGGGATTCTCCAGGCAAGAACACTGGAGTGGGTTGCCATTTCCTTCTCCAATGCATGAAAGTGAAAAGTGAAAGTCTCTCAGTCGTATCCGACTCTTCGCAACCCCATGGACTGCAGCCTACCAGGCTCCTCTGCCTATGGGATTTTCCAGCCAAGAGTACTGGAGTGGGTTGCCATTAAACTCCTGGAGACTTAATACATAAACCAGAATGCTAACTTGGACATTTAGGTTTTCTGAACACCAACTTTTTCCTCTGTGGCCATAATACAAAGACATACTCTCTTTGAGATGCTGCTGGGTGTGCATGACATCAGAATAAGTGGTCGGAGTATGACTCAAATGGTTAGTGGTATTAGGCTTACTGAACTTAATGATAATAGCTTTATCACAGGTACTTTGTGTTCTCCAGGGCCAGAAAAATTTTTGTATATTGGCACCCATTTCAGTGGATAATGGTTGGATGATTAATGCCCAATAAACCTTTTTTTGTCTGTTAATTTGTTGATCAGCTCCCATCCTTTCGAGTTATAACCTTCTTTTTGTTATACCATTTTATCAAAGTGTAAGCAAATTTTGGTGCCCTGGGAAATTTCTTATCCATTAGGCAAAGTCCTTTTAACATGTTTAATATTTTGAAAATCCATAGAAGTTAGTTGAAAAACATGAAAAGAACCTATAATCTTCATTGCATTTTTTATTAGACAAGCCTCTATATTAAAGTTATGTACACTTTCCAGCATGTGTACAATTATAGAAAAATTTTAACAGTTTCCATAAAAGATTTATTTGAAAGTTGTAATGTAAATTTTTGATTATTAGTTTAAGCTGAAAGAGTTCATTGTTTCTGATTGTAAAAATAAAACTTAATATATATGCTCTTCCAAGAAGAATCACTGACTACATAAATGGATAAAGAAGAAAAGGCAATTCATCCATAGTCCTGCCACACAGAGAAAGCCATTCTTCGTATTTTGGCATATGTACTTTTTAATAAAAGTATACTTAACTCTGAAGTGATTCTGTTAGGCTTCTCCAGAGAAACAGAAACAAAAAGGAAATCTGTATATAGGAAGATATGTAACAACAGGAAGTTGTTAGAAAGAAAGGTATGTTTTAAGGAATAGACTAACATGATTGAGGGGCTGGAAGGTCTGAAAAATCTGTAGGATGGGTGACCCAGGGAAGAGTTGATGTTGCAGTCTTGAGTCTGGAGGCAGAATTCCTTTATGTGTTGCAGGGGGAGTAGGCGAAAGGGGCCTCAGCCTTTTCTCTTTAAGGCCTTCAACTGACTGGTTGACGCCCAAACACATTATGAAAGGTATTCTGCCTTACTGAATGTTCACTGATTTAAACATTGCTTATCTCTTAAAAATACCTTTACAGCAACATCCAGATGGTTCTTTGGCCACACAGTTAGGTACCATTGCTTAGCCAAGTTGACACATAAGATTAACCATTATAGTAATCTTATATTATCACTTTTATTGGCCTCATGGTAAAATCCAAACCCCTTAGCCTATTAGCCAACATCTTTTATAAATTGATCTCTACTTATCTTATTTGTCTCACTTGCAGACACCTTTCTTCTCATTGCTAAAATAACAGGGCATCAGATAGTGAAAACAAAGAATTGAAAAGTGGGCAAGCATTAAGTGTTTTTAATGAAAAATTATAAGAAGGAATTAAATCTTACTGCTGATGGGCTGCAGTCCATAGGGTCGCACAGAGTCGGACACGACTGAAGTGACTTAGCATGCATGCATGCATTGGAGAAGGAAATGGCAACCCACTCCAATTTTTTTGCCTGGAGAATCCCAGGGACAGGGAAGCCTGGTGGGCTGCTGTCTATGGGGTCACACAGTCGGACATGACTGAAGCGACTTAGCAGCAGCAGCAGCTGACCACAATTTTTCCTAATTTTGGGGGTGATTTCTTAATATTGTTTGAATTGGTAGTTTCCTTTAGAGAATTTTGTCACTTATTATTTAATATGAATTGTTATAACATACTATAGGAAGTAGAATTGACATTATCATACAGAAAAGAAAAATCTGTTATAAAGATTTTCACTTAATTGGAGTCAAATATATTTCAGAGGTTTAAAGTACTCCTCACAAATCATCTTTGCATTTTGGCTTAACATGTATTAAATTGCTTTGCTTAATTATAAGTATTCTATAGTACTAAATGAGATCTTCAGATGGCTTTAGGGATTGATAGAAACCATTAAAAATGAATGCATACTAGAAGTTATGTTTCATTTCCTAGGAACTGATTCTAAATTAAAACATGGTTTAAATTTCTGGGAAGCTACACATTGATTTAATGCATTGCTTACATTTACAATATATGGAGAGGTCATTATTTATAACTTTATTGATAACTAGTATAAGCACCCTATAAGTGTTTCCCTATAATGTTTATATTATATTGAAAAAAAATCACAAAATTTTCAGTATTTTTTAAATAGGAAAATCAATATGCTTGTTTGCAGTCTATAAATTATTTTGGGGTGAAGTGAAAGTTGCTCAGTTGTGTCTGACTCTTTGTGACCCCTTGGACTATACAGTCCATTGAATTCTCTAGACCAGAATATTGGAGTGGGTAGCCTTTCCCTTCTCCAGGGGATCTTCCCAACCCACGGATTGAACCCAGGTCTCCTGCATTGCAAGTGGATTCCTTACCAGCTGAACCACAAGGGAAGCTCAAGAATACTAGAGTGGTAGCCTATCCCTTTTCCAGCAGATTTTCCCAACCCAGGAATCGAACTAGGATCTCCTGCATTGCAGGTGGATTCTTTACCAATTGAGCTATCAGAGAAGCCCGATTTTGGGTTAAATGAAATGAATTAATCAAAATAAAATGTGACTAATAATTCTCACAGATAAGGTATGAATTTTTCTGGGAAGGGCAACTAAAAGCACTTAAAAATATGAAGATCAGTTCTACAAAATATACATTAGTATTACAAAGCATTATTGATTGAGCCTTACCAAGTAAGACATGAAAAATACCAAAAATGAGTTAACAAAAATATTAAACCAACAAAAAGCATAACTTTAAAAAAAAGTAGACTTTGCTGTTGAGATTTTGACTTTTTTTTTAACAGCAAAGTCTACTTTTTAAAATAGTTACGCTTTTTGTTGTTTTATTTTTTAATACTTATATTAACTCATTTTTTGTATTTTTCATGTCTTGGTAAGGCTCAATCAATAATGCTTTGTAATACTAATGTACATTTTGTAGAACTGATCTTCATATTTTTAAGTGCTTTCAGTTGCCCTACCCAGATAAATTCATACTTTATCTGTGAGAATTATTAGTCATATTTTATAGATAAACATCCAGTAAAAACAACAACAACCAACAATTGTTGAATGCTCTCTGTATACCAGGAATTGTGCTGAGTATTTGTGTGGAGTATAACTTTAAATCTCCACAACTGCATTGTAATGGTGAAAGTGAGACATATTGTTATAATATGATAAAGTGAAGAGATAAACTGGGATTCGGGAGACTCAGATTCCTGCCAAAGCTTCTAATAAACCTGTTTATGAGAACACTGCTAATGCTTCCTTACAAGTAACTGAAGGGAGTTGGTTAAGATCTGTCTTTGTAAAGCATTGCTCCACTGAACTCCATCGAACTGCCAACTCAGCATCTTTACCACCCGATCTGGAAGACACCTCAAGGTCACTGTGTCTAAAACTAATCCTGAGGACTGCTCCAGTCCCAGGCTTCCAGCTCAGTAAACACAAACTCCATCTTCTTGTTGCTCAAGTTAAATGCTATTAAGCCATCCTTGACTCTTCTCTTCCTTTCATATGCATCATCCAGTTTATCAGCAGATCCTGTCATCTCCACCTTGAACATGTATCCAGGCTCTCATGCTGCCTTTTCATCACCACTCTTGTGGCAAACTAAGCCAGCATTTTCTTTACCTGGTTTACTACATTCACCACCCAGGCGGGCTCCTGCTTCCATCCCTGCATAATCCTCACATCCCTCTCTCTTCTCGCGAAAGCTCGAGTGAGCCTTCTAGAATGCAAGTCACTTCATATTCTGCTCTGAACCCCTGAAGAATCTCAGTCTCACTTTGGATCAAAGTCAAGTCTGCACAGAACTATGAACCTGATATGCTCTCTGTTCTCACCCGTCCCCCAGTCCCTCTGACCTTGTTTACCCCATTAGGGCTCACTTCTCTCCAGACAAGCAGGTACCTTCTGCCTGGACAGTTCTATCTCCAGACGTCCACTTATTTGCTTCCTTACCTTTTTAAATTGGTGCTGCTCAAAGGTCACGAAACTAGGATTTCTCTGATTTCCGGTTTAACAGGGCTCCCTGTACCCTTATCCTGCACACTCTTACCCCTTCATGCTGCTTTAGTTTTCCGTTTAGCATTTGTCACCATGAGGGCGAGGACTCCATCTTCTTTGTTCGCTGCTTTGTCTTCAGGATCTAAAACAAACTTAGTTGAATGAATGATAGATTAAATGAAAATATTTCCTACCACAGTTGTGATATAGCTCTGTAAATACATCTACTTTTTTAGATGGGATGAAGAAGTAAAATAAAAAAACCTTCCCCTTTTCCTTTAAAACAGCTATTAGGTTAGGTTTAACTAAGACAATTTCTGTGGTTGCTGAGAAAACATAAAATTATAGAGTCTTTCCTGGATCATCCATTATGTTATACTTCATTTGCAGAAATACAGCAAGGTTGTTCAGAATTTAAAATGTACAGGTTGTTTTTATGGAAATAAAATGATAGAAATAAAGGGAAAATTTTTTTATCAGGCTACTTGTCTGATAATTCTCATAATCTTTTAGCAGGTTACTCTTTTCCAAACACACTGTTGTTACACAAACAAAACGATTATTTATATATGTATAATTATATATTAAATATATATATATATACACATTTGTTGTTGTTTAGTTGCTAAGTTGAGTCCAACTCTATGCAATTTCATGGACTGTAGCCCACCAGGCTCATATATATATATGTAATGCTTTTAATTATCCTAACTTTTCTTTTACCTGAAAGCAGAAATCACTTAATGAACAGTGAAAAATTTCTAGACTGAAATGAGCTGGTCTAGTTTTATTTCCCCTTTAACTTAGTGTGTGGCCTTGGAGAAGTTACATGCTCTTACCAAGCCAGGGCTCTTATCTTTAAAATAGGTGTAATAATAGGTGTAATAATAACCACTCTCTTACCTGCCTGACTGGATTGTTAAGGTTAATAAGATAATGGCTGTTTAGTACTTTGAAGTCCTCAGGAGGAAGGCATATGAGAGAAGGAGTGTTACATTTTTCTGATGGAAAAATGCCCTGGTCCAGATATTTTGCCAGTTTCCCTAACAGACTTATGGAAGCACGTTGGCCCTCCTTAGACAACTGTTTTGAGGTACGACTTCAGGTACTCGGCGTGTCAGCACAGCTAATCTCTGATATCTACCAGCTTTACACATGTGTTCTGCAGTACAGCAATGGAAAAGAAACAAACTGTGACCTGAGACATTTCTGGCACCTATTATGGAAGATACACATTTGCCAAATTTCTATTTTTCCGTTATAGTAATTTGAAACTCTTTTGGATGTACCTGTCCAAGGTAAACTTGGTTTCTTCAGGAGTTATATTCCATCCTCTGTCGGATGTCTTTTAGTCAAGATAATGTCTCTTCAGTGGTTATCTCCAAGATTCTAAGAGGATTTCCCCTTCACTTGCCTTTTTAAGAAAATCATTTCACTCTTCATCCTGGAGCCTAGATTTGATTAATCGATTTCCCTGTTCTATTTAAGGGTTGTTTTTATTAATGCACTTTTCAAGCCGAGACACAGCATTATCGCCTTCTCCATCACTGTACTGAGTGTTGAGATCTGAGCAGGCCAGCTGTAGCAGCTGTGTTTCCCCGTTGGATCTCGAGCTGAAAACTTTCATCTCCTTTGCTGTCTCAGCTGCTGATCTGAGGCTATGGCCTTCCCATAACTCAAAGCAGTTTCAAAGCAATGAAAGTAACCTCTTTGGAATGCTTTTGGAAAACCACAGAAAGGTTCTTTAAAAGTACACCACTTATATACTTTAAATGAATGTTTCCATTTTAAGGTAATAACAGCATAATGTCAGGAGTCAATGCATGGTATTTAACTACACTATGAACATAGTGTAGGCTTGTCTAAATAGACAAATTAAAGAAAGAAAGAAAAAAGAAACAGCAAAGATTGGAATCCTTAAAATGATCTCATAGTTGTGGAATCTATGAATCGAAGGTTGTGTTTTCTAAAATTCTATGTATAAAGTAACATTTTCTATAGGCCTGAAGATTTTTTTTCCCCCTAGCTTAGAGATTGTGTGAAAAGATGCCATCATCACAAATGAGAATGGTATTAATTGTTTTAACTGGGAAGGTGCCTAGTGCTCACAGGGAAACATTTTAGATTGGAGTTTGATTTACTGGGGGAGTGGGGAGTATCAAATCTGCATGTCTTTAAATAATAATTTGTTAAATCTGCCATCAATGCAATAAAATGTGACTGATGATTTATAAGATGAAGGGTCATTTTAGTGAATTTGACATTGACCTCCAAGTCTGGACCAGAAGAAAACTGGGTTTTATATTTGTCTTGCCTTCACAGAGGCAATTGTCACTCCAAACCTCACTTGTTCTGACTTCGTGGTGAGTTAACTAAAGAAGGACTCTGAAATGTTTGTAATTACAGAAGAGATTACTAATTAGATTTTACATTTATATCTTTCTTACCATTTCCCTAGTGTTTAGTGGCAAGAAGAAGCCTCATCCTGGGGCATTGGCAGAGGAAGATAAATCTTTGGAGCTAATTTAGATGTCCAGTTGATGTTATATAAAAATAAGCAGAATTCCAATATTTCAGAGTCTCCCAGGGCCACCTTTATGAGTCAGCAAAGTGAAGCACACTACTGTAGTCCAGGAAAAATAATTTACTTGCCTTAAGAATTCTGAACACATTGTTTTTTTTTTTTTTTTAGTGATTTACTGCACGGATTTTAAAGCTTTTCTTCATAAGCACCAGTATCGCCTTATCTGGAAAGGAAGCTTATTGCAGTCCTCCAGAGAGATTGCCTGTGCTACCAGGGGATTAAAGCATGTAGACATGCTATCACTTTCTCCTCTGGAGTCTCCCCAGACATGCTGGGCATTACGCTTAGTTCCAGTGAACTATTCTTGAACCTCTGCCATTCCAAGACTGCATTTGTTGGTATAGTTTTCAGAGTAGCTTAAGAAAAATTTCTACTCACTTTATGAAAGTGTTTTTTTTTTTTTCATTTAATCAATCCCTTTCCAATAAACATTTTTCTTTTCTTTGGAAAATCTATATATGTATATGTATATACATACATGTCTGCACATATATTACTCACACTGAAATATACATAAAGGAATATAGAAGGGCTTCCCAGGTGGTACAGTGGTAAAGAATCTGCCTGCCAGTGAAGGAGACTCAAGGGACATGGGTTCACTGCCCAGGTCCAGAAGATCCCCTGGAGTAATCTGTTCTAGCATTCTTGCCTGGAAGATTTCAGGACAGAGGAGCCCAGTGGGCTATAGTCCATGGGGTTGTAAAGAGTCGGACATAACTGAGCATACATGCACACACACACAATAACCTATGCAATCAGATTTCAATGGAAAATAAAAATATATTGTAGGGTATGAATGTGAGCTCCAGTGAAATTTTAAATTTTATGGTAGTTACATTGCAAAGAAAAAAATGAAATTAGTCCTAATAAGACATTTTATTTAAATATCTATTTCATTTCAAATATATTTCACCTCAATATCCAAAATAGTAATGGCATTTTAAGGTTTAGTCAATACAAAAGTGATTAATGAGCTCAACTGGAGAAGGAAATGGCAACCCACTCTAGTATTCTTGCCTGGAGAACCCTATGGACAGAGGAGCCTGGTGGGCTGCTGTCCATAGCGTCGCAGAGTCGGACATGACTGAAGTGACTTAGGAGCAGCAGCAATGAGCTCAATATCCTTTTCTATACTCAGTCTTCAAAGTCTGTGTGAATTTTATACTTAGAGCTCATCATAACTCATAATTAATTCACACTAGTGGCTCCCTTATTAGAAAGGGTAGGAATACATATCTACCAAGAAACTATTTTGAAATTAGTCCTTAGGGAGAGTGTCAACATTCTAAACAAGTAAAATTTTGACCAATTTTTTTCTTCAACTTCTAGAAGTATAACATAATTCATATAGTGTTCTTTTAACAAAATTACTTAAAATATAGAGCCATCTTTTAAAATAGTGTTGACCTATTAAGATAATACACATGTCTTTTGGTGATGCATTTAACCCTACATCTTCCATTTTCCACAGAAAATGATCTGGAGGAATTTCAAGGTGTTTCTTATATCCCAGCGGGAGCTGGATTCTTTAATTATTAACCATGAGACCATCCTCACTTCTATTATTTACTGAATGCATGCTTTCTTGATTTAAATGAAAATATATGGGAAAACTTGCATTTAAAATATTTTCAATGTTAGAGCTTGACTTTAAACTTGTATTTTGTGATGTGTATATTGAGCACCGTGATGCAAGACAGGTGGATTTTCAGGTGAGATAAAAGATCAGAGAGGGCAGTTTTGCCCAAGCACAAGGTTTCCCTGAACCCTCTAACTGACTTGCCCTTTGCTCATAAATCTTTCGTCATGACCAACACAGAGACTAGTATTGATTTGCCAGTTAGCTATCTTGTCATCTCTGGGCTTGGGTCTTTTGACCTTTTATTTGTTCCTGTAAAACTATGGTGAATCACAAACTTCTTTTCTAATAGGTCTTTTCAACTTTAAAAGGCCAAAAGACTCTGTGAGAATATATTAAACAGTTGGATAATCCAGAAAAGGGGGGTACCCCAAAATACTTGTAGACTGCTAAAGGTCAGAAATCCTTACTGAGTTCAAAATCACAAACACATTCTCTTAGGAGGAAATGATTGAGAAGGCTGAGGTCTGAGTTTCATTTGATCCTAGCTAAATATGCTTTCAGTTTCTTAGCAAAGTGTGTCAAATTGGCATTTCACTCATAGTACCTGAGTGTGGACAAAGTGAATTTGAAAAGATGAGTTAATTTTTAAATGGAAAGTGAACACAAACACAGCAGTTTAAAGAAGTGTAATGAATCTAAATTGAAGGATCACAATTTATTTTTCAAAATGCTGATACTAGTATAATGTGACTTCAGTTGAGCTCCTTACAGTCTTCTTTGTGCTTTTTTTTTTTTCCCCCTTTTGGTCACATGCATAGGTAAGCCCTACATACTCTGATTTATAGATAAACTAAAGATTATATCGGTAGACTGAATTGTCTACAGGAGACTGAATTTATTTCATAAATGTGAAATCAGGATTTCAACTTTCATTCAATTAATTTTGTGTCATTTCGCTCAATCTGTTAAAAGCGTAATTTATTACACTGGCCGGTCACCTGATGATTACTCTGTTGCATATATATTTTATTCCCTTCAAAGGGATTCTTTTTGAACTTTAGTCTCCAAAATTATGTTTTGCTATAGATCTGTGAAAAACAAGGAAAGTTGGCTTTCTTTTATATTGTACCATTTGTTTCTAAATCACAGTGCGTGTGTGTGTGTGTGTGTGTGTGTGTGTGTTAGTTGTTCAGTCGTGTCTGACTCTTTGCAACCCCATGGACTATAGCCCACTAGGCTTTTCTCCAGGCAAGAATACTAGAGTGGATTGCCATTCCCTTCTCCAGGGGATCTTCCCAACCCAGGAATCGAACCCTGATCTCCTGCATTGCAGGCAGATTTTTTACCATTTGAGCTACAGGGAAGTTGTTTGTAGCTATTATTTCAGTAATTTTGGAGAAATTAGCTATTACTGAAAGATACTTTCTCTGAGACATGTTTACCTAGTACCTTTTTGCCCTAGATGATGCCAAATGCTGTTATCTCTACAAGGATAACTTATATAATAATGGGACACCAAAGAGCTTTGGGGAGTTCAAGTATGTAAAACAAGAGTACTGAGTAAAGTATCTTTTTAAAAAAAGATTCACTCCTCTGTAACAGTCTTTTGCTGAGATGTACTGCATTACTGGGAAAGAAATCATGAATTTAAATATGGCCTCATGGAAGGTGAGTCTCAGTTCTTAATCAGAGAGTGAATGAAGCACTGATTATCAGATCTGAAAATAAAATTGCTGTTTTTAAATAAATTGTTAGATAGTTAAGACATTTGCAATTTTAGTGTTAAGAGTCTTCTGAAGAATCTATGGTAAAAGTTTCCTGATTTCCTAGTTCTCCAAGGAAAGCTCCAAATTATTTGTTTTTGGGGGAATCCTTTCAGAGATCATTTATCCAAAAATAATTTTAAGTGTATGAAAATTAAAGGCATGCTTTTTATACACATGGTAGCCTGTTATACATATTGATACCGATGCATAAGGAACTTCCTCTTTTTCATTATATATGGGTAGTATTTAGTTGTCTGAATAGTGTAATACTTCATCACATTCCTTTCTAATATTATTTATATGGTTTCCAATCTGTTTATTGCAGCAAACAGTGCTACAGTGAATACCGGCAAGATAGATTCCTAGAATTAAGTCACTGTGTCAAAAGGTATATGAATCTGTAACTTTGTTAGATATTGCCACATTTTTCTTCTTACCACTTGAAGAAGTTATTGTCCCACCAGTAAGGCAAACTAATTCCCATTTCTCTGAAAACTTCACTAATAGTGTAAAATCAATTTTTAATTTTTTGTTGTTGAGTGTTTGCCTATCTGATGTATCAAAATAGCTTTAATTTATTTTTTTCCTTCTGGATGATATAGAATAGTATTTCATCTACTTCAGTTCAGTTCAGTTCAGTTCAGTCTCTCAGTCGTGTCTGACTCTTTGCGACCCCATGAATCACAGCACGCCAGGCCTCCCTGTCCATCACCAACTCCCGGAGTTCACCCAGACTCACGTCCATCAAGTCAGTGATGCCATCCAGCCATCTCATCCTCTGTTGTCCCCTTCTCCTCCTGCCTCCAATCCCTCCCAGAATCAGAGTCTTTTCCAATGAGTCAACTCTTCGCATGAGGTGGCCAAAGTACTGGAGTTTCAGCTTTAGCATCATTCCTTCCAAAGAAATCCCAGGGCTGATCTCCTTCAGAATGGACTGGTTGGATCTCCTTGCAGTCCAAGGGACTCTCAAGGGTCTTCTCCAACACCACAGCTCAAAAGCATCAATTCTTTGGCGCTCAGCCATCTACTTAGGAACCATTTATATGACGTGTGTTGTGTGTGTCTGTGCATGAACAGTTTGGTCACATACTTTTTCATATTTCTCTTGTCTGTCTTTACCTTATTGATTTGTGTGGGTTCTTTATATTTTAGGGAAATTGGCTCTTGTCTGTAATGCATCATAGGAATTGCACATATTTTCACAGTTTGTCATTTATCTTTGATTTTGTCTACAGTGGTTTTGAAGTACAGAAAATTGGGGTTTAAGTAACTCACTTTATTGATTTTTTTTTTTTTCTGACTGGCTTTTACGACATTGTTAGAAAGGCCTTCCCTATTCCAAAAGTATATATTTGTTCTCCTATCATTATTTCCACTCCATTTATGGTCAAATCAGATAATTGGGTTGAGGCAGGTGTCAGTAATCCTGACCATGATACTTAGCTGATTAATTATGGCCAGTATATTACAGAGACCTTTCTTTTGTTCTGCTTGAGTAGGGAAGGAGTTCCTTTATGTTTCCCATGGGACACAACCCCAACACTTAACTGAACCTTCTTTAAGCTTGAAGTGGTCAGCAGTAAGAAACTGTGTAATTTCAAGGCCTGCTGGGGTGATGAGTAAATGTCAGGTTTCTCCTACACCTGGGCTATAGTTTATGCATGCTCTGATCATCCGGAGTTAAATATAGCTTAGTGTTACTTATGATTTGGGTTTATTTATGACCCTTACTCCACTTGTCTTGGATTATCTGAAATTGACTATGTATTATTAGTATGTTATTATATTAACACATAACCTTGCCTTATTGGCATTACAAATCAACTATAATATATGCTTTATTCACTTTTCTTAATTTATTAGAAGTAAAAGGTTTATATTCTTATAGTTACATCAATATAAATAGAAATTGTCTTTCTACATTAATTTTTGGCTTAATATTTATTTCAGTTAAGTGTTTTAGTCATATTATGAGGGATTAAGGCTTGAAAGTAGAGTGACTCAATTACTAGCTATAAAAAACTAGCAGTTTTGCACAGTTAACTATATGACGTAGTACAAGTGTGACCTCATGTGTTGATTTCTTCATCTTTAAAATGTAGGTAATAATTATACCCATTTCAGGGGATTGTTGTGAGTATGAATTAATTAAGACCTATGAAACACTTAAACTAACTCATAACATACATTAAGTCTTCAATAAATATTAGTGATCATTTTTTATATCATTACATTCAATTATGAAATCCAGAGTCAGATAACTTGATAGAGGATGAATATGGCCAGTAGACTGTTTATAATCCATGGACTGTTCCATACGAAGGAACAATTTTAGTCACTTTCAGCTACCACTAGATTATAGCAGCTTTTTTTTAATAAAAAACTCTGAGGCCATATCTGTTTCCTTAAGATGATCAAGACAGCTGAACATCTAATCCATTCATTTTGGTGCTCATTGTGATCGAAACTGCTGAATCAATCATGCAGTGATTTGCTTTGATCATTAAGACAGCCAAAATGAAAACATTGGCCATGTGCCTAAGGTCCATTTATTTTGGAAATAACTTTTGACAGGTAAGACCTAGTCCCATATTGCCTTCCTGACATTTCATTGATATCTTGTGTGGCTTCTGGTAGCATATTTATCATTTTGCTAATACACTTTATGTTATCATTTGTTCTCTGTTATCTTAATAAATGTGAACAAATGATCCATGGGGGTGATTCATTCAAAGCCATTTTAGCTGCAAATGGCCTGAGAGGCAACAGAGGAGGTGGCATTTTGTACTTTTGTTGTTGATGGGTGTGATCTAAGCAATGGGGTTAGTTCAAAGGGAGCAAACTAAAGTGGTTCAAGGGAGGAAACAGTTTTCATATACTTGCATAGTGACAAAACTAGAATTTTCAGTCTGTGAAGATTTAATTTGAAATGGATATGGTTAACGGTGATAAAATCATGTTGTTGCTAAAATGAATAAGAATTTGTTTCTAATGAATGGTTAAAAGAACTAGTTTCAGAAAATAATTGCTTATTAAATATTGTTTTTTCTATTCTAATGAATATTTATCATGATATTTCATTAATGTTACTGAAAAAGTATTACTGAAAAAAGAATATTCAGTGCAGACCAACACAAGTTCATGAACTAAGGAAGGCCACCAATTTTATACACACACACACACACACACACACACACACACACAAGTTCAGGTGATTAAAAAGGCTGACAAGCAAACTGATTTGAAGATTGGACAACTGTAAGAGTGAAATGCAGTGAACCTTAACTTTTAACTCTTTAATATTTTCTGAAGAATTTAGCAACTCAGATCAATAGACCTTGGGTCGTGATTCTCAGTTAAGGGTAGATTTCAGAAGAAGATATGCCCACAAAGAAAATCTCTCAGGGTCTCTGGAGATTTTGTTTTGTTTTGTTTTTTGCTTGTTTCTTTATCAAACAAGGTCATGGTTTGAAATAATTGGAAAACACGGCACTAGTCTGTAGTCATTATCTTTTAAAATCTAGATTTAGTCAAGGGAGTGGTAGAAGTGTCTGTGTTTGAAGAATGTGGGTTGGGGAATAAGGTTGAGAATCCTCTCCTCTTTTTGGTCATTTCTTTTGACTTGTGTCTAAGTGGAGGAATTGAAAATAGTGATCGGCTTTTGCAAGTAGTTGAATCAAATGGCAGTCTGAAAGAAGGAGAGCTAAGTAAAACTGTTGAGTGTGTATTGATTTTTAAGTACACATAGATTGTGGTCAATGTCAACATGACCTTTACTTATGATAGACAGCTTGTTTTGGGGTAGTTTCTTTCACAGCGGCCATTTATGCAATCAATGAAAAGGGGGCATAGAAAGGTTAGCTAATAATATTTATAAATTCTTATGAATCTGAATTGAAATTTGTAAAACTTGAATTAAACAAAAGATGTTAGTTTGTGAGCTGAATTTATGATCACAGTAGGCTTCCTTACATGTATACATGTGTTCAATACTATTAATTATCTTGAATTAAGTTGGATTTGTAATATATCTTTAAAGAAAAAATCAAATACTGAAAATGTTTAGGTATATGTGCAAAATTGGGAATTTAATTGAATAACATTTGGTTAATAAGTTGAACAGATTTACTCTCTTTATAGTCAGGCATAATGTCATTATGCAGCATGGCATGTATTTTTCCATCTAGTTATCTGGTGTTTGTTGTTGCTCTTTAATGGCATGCTTGTGTTTGTATGAATGTACACACATGTATATATGTGTGCATTATATATTGCTTCAAACTGGTACTGTGCAATTTTTGCTAATTTTATTTTTGTATATTTTATATTTTTGTGGCTATCATGAATTAATTATTTTCTCTGTATTCCTGACAAGTTATGTATAGGAAAGAAAATTTTTTTCATTATTCAGTTTGAAAACTTGGTTACATATTCTTGAAAATAGCCAGTTTTTTTGGGGTTGCCTCATAAATGGTAATATCATAAAACAGTGATAGATTTGCCATTTATTTCCCCAAATATGTATTTGAAATAGTCTTTCCTATCAAATTTCATTAAACAGCACATTCAGAAAAACATAAAATAATATTTTTTAAAAAATAAATGCATTTTTTCTTACAAATTTAATAATAGTGTATCACTAATCGTGATGCTGCTGCTGCTAAGTCACTTCAGTCGTGTCCGACTCTGCATGACCCCATAGACGGCAGCCCACCAGGCTCCCCCCTTCCTGGGATTCTCCAGGCAAGAACACTGGAGTTAGGTATTGATTTAATAGATTAAAAACATCTATTTTAGATCATATTAAACAACAGCTTTGTTTCTTCTCTCAGCATTGTTCTACTAATCAGAGCATATATATTTCTAAAATATTTGTTTGGCAGTGTCATAGAAGAGACTTTTTAAGCAGCTCCTCCATTATTTAGGAATTTTTACATATAAAAACTGCCTGTTATTTCAATAAAGCCACCAATACTTTTTCTTTACTGAGCTTCTGTATTCAAATTAAGAGTTGAATTATAAACAGCATTACAGACATGTGACAAATTATTGAGATTAAATGTTTTTAATTGTGATGAACTGATAAACCCACATTTATTAATTATTCTATTTCATTTACTAACATATCAATTGATTTGTGAATTATAATTCCTTTATAATATCTATTTTATGTTGTTTCATTTCTCCTTTTTTCCCCAATATAATAGTAGTGTGTTTAGATTTAGATCCTAAGATGTGATGGGTATATTCTTTAATAAATTGACAGAAATGTGCATGGATGACACACTTCTTTTTGCGTTGTTGCTCTGTGGATCACAACAGATGCTCAGGCTCTTTCTTTATTTTGGTATAAAAAATTATCTTAAAAATTATTAAATTTGAACCCAGCAATTTAAAATTGTTGTTTTAAAATGCTTCTGAATATTTATAATTAACCAAGGTGTTAAAGAAGAAATCAAAAAGCAATTTTACTAGAGTATCTTAATTGAATAAAAATGAAAACACAACACACTAAAATGTATAGTAAGCCACTAAAGCAACAGATAGGGGAAATTTATAAAAAAAATAAAATGCTTCTGTCTCATTCTTACATCAAAAGGAGAATTTTGTTTACAACTCAATTTTATGAAGGAAGGAAAGAAAATTTGGAAGGAGTATGATGCTTTCCTTTATTATCAGGCAGGCCAATTCGTCCCCTAACACAATTTCATTTCCAATCTTAATCAGCAAGTGGTTATTTTACAAGTTTTTTTTTTCTTTGTTATTATTGATCATTGTTGATAATTACCTGTTATATAGTTTTTTAATTGAAACTGTTAAATATGAGTGAGCATTTTTCATGCTTTCTTAAGGAATTCCTGGTGGCTCAGATGGTAAAGAATCCAACTGCAATGTGGGAGACGTGGGTTTGATCCCTGGGTTGAGAAGATCCCCTGGAGGAGGGCATGGCAACCCACACCAGTATTCTTGCCTGAAGAATTCCATGGAAAGAGGAGCCTGGCGGGCTACAGTGCATGATGTCACCAAGAGTCAGACACGACTGAGCAACTGAGCAGAGCAGAAAGGAATTCCTAAATTATAAATTTCATAAAGAGATTTGGGGAAAGCTCTGAAAGAGAACCAAACTTTTCCTTTACTAGAGAAATAGAAATTTAGGCAGTTCTAAATACTAGTTTACAATAAACTATCATAGAACATTGATATTTGGAAGTAAAACGGATCAGTTGATTTGGGCCTTATTGTTTGTTTCACTATGTATTTTACTTTTGGAGGGTATTAGATTTACACATCACTAAGTTCTCTAAAATACATTTGGCCTAACCCAATTGAATTGATTCAATTCCACCTCAGAAACAGGTGTTCAGTTCAGTTCAGTCACTCAGTCGTATCCTACTCTTTGCGACCCTACGGACTGTAGCACGCCAGGCTTCCCTCTCCCTGTCCATCACAACTCCCTGAGCTTACTAAAATTCATGTCCATTGAGTCGGTGATGCCATCCTCTGTCATCTCTTTCTCCTCCCACCTTCAATCTTTCCCAGCATCAGGGTCTTTTCAAATGAGTTAGTTCTTCACATCAGGTGGCCAAAGTATTGGAGTTTCACATGCAGCAATCAGTCCTTCCAATGAATATTCAGAAATAGGTGAGATAGTTTAAAATATTCTTTCAAGTGCTTAAGAAAGGTATTAAGACACAGTAAGGAAAATGTCATCCCTAAGATTATAATTAATTAGACTATTGCTTTTCTACAATGGAAATACTTTTGGTTTAAAACCTGAATATATGACTATGGCTTTAAAAATGTTTAATTTGGCTGTCTTGCTACATTGAGATGTAGAAGATTAATATAGCAGTTAGAAATAAAATGAAATGAACATTTCCCAGTTAGTTAAATGTGGGAATTTATAATTCATCAGTTCAGTTCAGTCGCTCAGTCGTGTCTGACTCTTTGCGACCCCATGAATCACAGCACGCCAGGCCTCCCTGTCCATCACCAACTCCCGGAGTTCACTCAGACTCACGGCCATCGAGTCAGTGATGCCATCTAGCCATCTCATCCTCTGTCGTCCCCTTCTCCTCCTGCTCCCAATCCTTCCCAGCATCAGAGTCTTTTCCAATGAGTCAACTCTTCGCGTGAGGTGGCCAAAGTACTGGAGTTTCAGCTTTAGCATCATTCCTTCCAGAGAAATCCCAGGGCTGATCTCCTTCAGAATGGACTGGTTGGATCTCCTTGCAGTCCAAGAGACTCTCAAGAGTCTTCTCCAACACCACAGTTCAAAAGCATCAATTCTTCTGCGCTCAGCCTTCTTCCCAGTCCAACTCTCACATCCATACATGACCACAGGAAAAACCATAGCCTTGACTAGCCAGACCTTTGTTGGCAAAGTAATGTCTCTACTTTTGAATATGCTGTCTAGGTTGGTCATAACTTTCCTTCCAAGGATTAAGCATCTTTTAATTTCATGGCTGCAGTCACCATCTGCAGTGATTTTGGAGCCCAAAAAAATAAAGTCTGACACTGTTTCCACTGTTTCCCCATCTATTTCCCATGAAGTGATGGGACCAGATGCCATGATCTTCATTTTCTGAATGTTGAGCTTTAAGCCAACTTTTTCACTCTCCACTTTCACTTTCATCAAGAGGCTTTTCTCAGCCCAGGGATCAAACCCAGGTCTCCTGCATTACAGGCAGACGCTTTAACCTCTGAGCCACCAGGGAAGCTCTTTTATAATTCATAAGTTGGTATAATTTCTTAGACATATTGTCTTTGTAACTATGGGTACATCATTTCTTGGTAGGATTTTTACTTAGAGCTTACAGTTTTGTAGTTGGAGAAGGCAATGGCAACCCACTCCAGTACTCTTGCCTGGAAAATCCCATGGGCGGAGGAGCCTGGTAGGCTGCAGTCCATGGGGTCACTAAGAGTTGGACATGACTGAATGACTTCACTTTCACTTTTCACTTTCATGCCTTGGAGAAGGAAATGGCAACCCACTCCAGTGTTCTTGCCTGGAGAATCCCAGGGATGGGGGAGCCTGATGGGCTGCCGTCTATGGGGTCGCACAGAGTCGGACACGACTGAAGTGACTTAGCAGCAGCAGCAGCAGTGCAATCTTAAGTGTTCCCTGTAGAAAATTTAGCAGATAATATCGTAATGTGAAGAATATAGGCCACTGTGTCGTAGCAGTTTCTTAGATTTTTTTCATTTGAAGGCATTAATAATGTTGCTTATAAACCCATGGCACTGAATCACTGTCTTTTAAAAATGTCATGTTCAGGTGTCTTGACTACCAAGTTGTAAATCTCATCTCTAAGTGTTTTTCTTTTCTTCACTACCCATCTTGTTACGTTTTGGGTGAGGGGTTCTATTTTTTCCTATTGATGGCCATTTATTTCATCTAGAAAAGCCAAATAAAGCAACATTTGGAAAATATTATTAAATACATAATTTGTGATGACATTTCTCAGAGGAAAAAAAAATTCAGTTTCTTGAAATGTGGGACTTAAGGGGATGATTCCAGTGGAGGCTTCTGTTCTATGAGTAATGAAAATGCTTGATGACAAAAACATCTGTTCTATAAATACAGAATAGGCATTGATTCTTCTTTTGGATTTACTCTGTTACAATAGTCTGTCTGAATGTGATAAATCCCACTAGTAAAACAAGTTGAATGTATTGTTTTTAAAGCTTTACTGGGGACAGAAGCTTTATTCTAGACTTAAGTGTCATGGCATTATATATAAAAAATATTTATATTTTAGGAAAAACTACTTCTTTCCATAATTAATATGGGAGAGAGAAAACTTACTTTGTACTAACAGATCATTATAAAGTGCTATAATGTTCTGGAAGTATAACTCTTTAAAATATTCTCAGGACAGATTTTTAAAAATTAAGTCCAACATTGACTTGAAAGAATTCAGCTATTTCAGTTGACCACCAGGCCAATTCCTTAGCTCAGCTCCATGTGACAGTTCAGACATAATTAATTATTCAAGGCCAGATAAGGAAGAATGCGAATGCATTTAGTATATTTTACCTTTTAACATTTGATTTGTGTTTCTTAAAGAAATTAGCTTGTCTCCATGTTAATAATTGCTTGTTTCATCATTAAGTAGTGTAAGCACCTTAGTATGTCTGTGGACATACTGGAGATGTATTTCAAATAACCAAATAGAAAAACTCACTTTGTGTCCTTTGGTACATTCATTTGCCTCTTCTACCAATTTCATCTTCTACTTCCTCTGGCCCCCCTCCATCAAGTTTTTCCTTCCTCTGCCTTTTCAAACTCTCATTTCCTATTAAATTCCATCTGTAAACACACCCAAGCCTTCCCCATCCAAAATCACTAACTCAACAGCAATCTGGTCTCTCTCTCCTTCCCCACTCTGCTCTCTCTCTCCTCTTTTATTAGGAATTTTTTAAAAGCTTGGTGTACCCTCATTAAGTCTAGTTATTTACCTTCCATTCTCAGTGAAAACTGCTATAATCTGGTTTCAATCATCATCACTCCATTGTAATTCTTGTTAATTGGCTCATGAATGTCCTTCTATTTGTAATAAGGAAGCAGTCGTGTTTTGGTCATCTTCCTGGACCTCTCTACTCTGTTTTTGCATTTTCATAACATTATTTCCTTCGATTCTGTGAAATTGCATCCTCTCATATAAGCTTACTATTCCTTCTCTCTGCTCACCAGGAACTGGTGTTTGCCAAAAGTCAGACCGTAGCCTGCTGTTTGTTATTTTATTTAGCTTCCTGTTTGTTTTTATTCTACATGCTCTTTCTGTTCAACTTATATATGTCTCAGAGTTCCTTCAAACTCTCCCAAGTGATATCACAGTTTGTAAAATTTTGGCAAGTGTCTATTGACCATCTCCTCCTTTATTTAGCATAAGTACCTAAATCATAGGTAGCATGAATGAAACATTCACTGCATGCCAGTCCCAACACTAAGTATTTTTACTCTACTTATTACACAAAACGGGCTTCCCTGTTGGCTCATATAGTAAAGAATCTGCCTGCAATGCAGAAAACTTGGATTTGATCCCTGGGTTGGGACGATCCCCTGGAGGAGGACATGGTGACTCACTCCAATATTCTTGCCTGGAGAATCCCCATGAACAGATGAGCCTGGCGGGCTACAGTCCACAGGGGTCACAAAGAGTTGGACATGACTGAGTGACTAAACACACATATCACACAAAACAATCCTAAAAAAAAAAGAAAGAAAATCCCAAACTAAAATCACCAGTATAATTAAACATCTATTTCCTTCAGTATTCTCTTTAGCAGTTATTAACATAACTATTTACCTGGTCAACTGATCTAAAAAGCCACGAGGAATCCTTTGCTTTCCCTCACTGCACTCCTATTTTGTTTTTCACATACAATTAAATATTAAATACTACTTAATTTATGAGCAAACTTTTAGAACAGTTTTCACCCTTTCCTTCATCCTTATTTTTTACTGCCCTACTTTAAGCCCTTGTGATCTCTAATCTGGTCTATCATAACAGCATTTTTGCTATTAACTCTTTGAAATCTAGCTTCCATAGAGTGGTCACTGTGATCTATCTAGAATGGAAATCTGATTACATCATTTAATTGTTTAAATGTTTAGTGTCTAACTACCTACAGGATATAACAACATACTTAACATGTGACATGAACCTCTCTTTTGTCTTGCTTCTGCTAGGTCCGTGGCCTCATCTCTAGTCATCTCATATATTCTACCTCACGCTGTATTAAAAGTTAACTGTAGTTCTCTGCATATACTACCTTGTTTGTCTGTTTTATGTTTCTTCTCGGGTTGTCCTCTATATGTAGTGTGCCTCCTTCCATCTTTGTATTCATTTTTTACTACTGTCCTCAGGAAATACTTCTTCCAAAATGTTTTACCTTCCAGTTCATCTGAATTGCTTTGGTACAGATCTTCTCTCATCTGAAAATATTACAGCCTGCTAAAACAGGGAATGTGATGGTTGGATAGATCAGACATCTCCTTTTGCTAACTAGCAATGCTTAAGGATAACCATTCTTGGTTTTACTCACTTAGTCAACTAATGTTTTCTGAGTATGAACTAAAGGCTAGTATTGTGCTAAGAGCCAGATACACAAAGAAAATTGGACACATGTCTTTACCATATAAAGCTGGGTAGCAAATCAGTAACAGACATGTGTTTTGTTGTTTTTCAGTTGCTATGTCATGTCTGATTCTTTGCGACCCCATGGACCACAGCACTCCATGGACCACAGCACTCCAGGCTTCCCTGAAGCAAACTCCTAGAGATAGTGAACGACAGGGAAGCCTGGAGTGTTGTGGTCCATGGAGTGCTGTGGTCCATGGGGTCGCAAAGAATCAGACATGACATAGCAACTGAAAAACAACAAAACACATGTCTGTTACTGATTTGCTACCCAACTTTATATGGTAAAGATATAGATTGTGTCCAGTTTTCTTTGTGTACCTGGCTTTAGGCACAATATTAGCCTTTAGTTCATACTCAGAAAACATTAGTTGACTAAGTGAGTGAAACCATGAATGAATAGTTATCCTTAAGCATTGCTAGTTAGCAGAAGCAGATGTCTCATACTTAAGAAGTTAGCCCTCCTCTGAGTAAAGCAGAAGAGAAGCAAGATAAACCAAAGTCTCTGTTGCTCAGTAATTTTGGCTGAGATCTACTTTAAAGGTGGAGAGTATGCACCTGTATAAATATCTGTGTTTACACAAAAGAACAAAGGATGAATCAAAGAAAATATTTTGAATGTAGGGAGGAAAATGACTGTGGATAAAGGTTAGTGAGTGAATTGAGTTCACTAACATTCAATTATCTATGAGCTAGCCACTTGAGAAAAAAAAATGAATCTATTTCAACTGAATAGAAGGGTGTGGATGAGGGTCAGTGAATGATTTTTTGTTTTTTTCAAATTTAGAATGACCTCAACTGTAGAATGATAGTGAAATTAATTCCCATTTATCCACAACTAAGCCTTACCAATTGCTACTATTTTGCCAGAGTAGTTTCATTTATCATCACCTGCCTCCATTACTCCCTATCACATATCATGCACATTTAATGAGTGATTTTCAGTGGTGAGTTTATCAAGGACATTATGCTAAGTGAAATAAGAGGAGCTTGGTGGGTTACAGTCCATGGGGTCACAAAGAGTTGGACATGACTGAGTGACTAAGCATATACACAGAAGGACAAATATTGCATGTTTCCATTTACATAAAGAATCTAAAATAGTCAAACTCATTGGAAAAGTAGAGTGGTGGCTGCCAGGGGCTGGAAGGAGAGGAAAATGGAGAGTTGTTAAACAGGTATGAAGTTTAAGTTATGCAAAATGAGTAAGTTCTAGATATCTGTTGTACAACTTAGTCCCTGTAGTTAATACTTCATATCATACACTTAAAAACCTGTTAAGAGTGTCGATGTCCTGTTAAGTGTTCTTCAGTTCAGTTCAGTTGCTCAGTCGTGTCCGACTCTTTGCGACCCCATGAATCGCAGCACGCCAGGCCTCCCTGTCCATCACCAGCTCTTGGAGTTCGCTCAGACTCACGTCCATCAAGTCAGTGATGCCATCCAGCCATCTCACCCTCTGTCGTCCCCTTCTCCTCCCGCCCCCAATCCCTCCCAGCATCAGAGTCTTTTCCAATGAGTCAACTCTTCTCATGAGGTGGCCAAAGTACTGGAGTTTCAGCTTTAGCATCATTCCTTCCAAAGAAATCCCAGGGCTGATCTCCTTCAGAATGGACTGATTGGGTCTCCTTGCAGTCCAAGGGACTCTCAAGAGTCTTCTCCAACACCACAGTTCAAAGCATCAATTCTTTGGCGCTCAGCTTTCTTCACAGTCCAACTCTCACATCCATACATGACCACAGGAAAAACCATAGCTTTGACTAGCCGGACCTTTGTTGGCAAAGTAATGTCTCTGCTTTTGAATATGCTGTCTAGGTTGGTCATAACTTTCCTTCCAACCACAAAAAAATACTGCCAACAACAAAGGGACTGAAGGAAACATTTAAGGTGGTAGATGTGTTTTCTACCTTGATTGCGGTGCTAATGTTATGGATGTTTGCCTATGTCCAAACTCTTCAAATTGTATACATTAAATATATCCAGTTTATAGCATGTCAATTATACCTCAATAAAGCTAATTAAAAAATAAAATAAAATACTGCCTGTTAATAGCAGTATTGGTAGGATTGGTAGGATAATCTGATATCTCTTCTGTATGTATATTATGTGCAGTTGAAACAATTGTGCTTTGCATTTTATTAGATATTTAGCAAATATCCTGTGAAACACTGAGAAATAGCAAATAGATGTAAATTTATATAATTGTCTGTATTACATGCAGTTTACATTCAAAATTTAAAGAAACCCTGCAAATTATTATTTGTGGAATATTTTTATCCACTTACCTAAATATGTATAGAAGATATTTTCATAGTATCTTTAAGATGAGCCAGCTTTGGTATATGTATTACCAACACGATAGAAGTAATTAGTAGGGCTTATAATCAAATTTGCCTGTGTGTTTGGGAAGCACTATGTCAATGAATGTGACTTTAAAATCATAAGCCAGCGTTGTCAGAGCTGGAGTTGTGGGATGGTTTCCATCAGTAAATAACCCAATCATTATCTAAATCTATTTCTAGATTTATATTCTGGAAGTTTTCTATCAGAATATTCATGAGAAGTGAGTTATATTTCTGCTCCCCCTGTTAATGAAAAGAATGATTCCATCTGAGTCTCCTTTTTTAAATGTGAAATTATGAATTATGATTTCAGGGTTTCTTCTGGCAGAGGAGCACACAACATGTATCTTGTGTTCAGGTCAACACAAAATATATTAATATAATCAACAGCATTAGTAGAGATGGTAATACTAGGAGGGATCTTCTGGTAATGGTAGTATGCCATTGTTCTGATGTAATGTGATGCTGAGAAATGTAGGACCAGACCTTTCAATCATTTAACGAAGACCAAGAGACAAATGAGATAGAAAGAAAAATGGGATGGATACATGACTGGGTCTTTTTCTCTAGCCACAGTGGATGGATTTGCTTTTCAGACTTTTAGTGAAGTTTGGCTGATGATTAAAAGAGTCCACACTTTGATATGTGCCACCTTTATTTTATACAGCTATACCATGCCCGTGTAAGTTGGGGGGAAAACTGTAAAATTCACCCATAACTTTGTGTCTATTCTTTCTTTCCAACTCCTTTTTTAAAATGTTTATTTTTTTATTGGAGTATAGTTGACTTACAATGTTGTGTTAGTTTTTGTGTACATCAGAGTAAGTCAGTTACACATATACATACATCCACACTTTTTTAAGAGTCTATACCTATATCGATCATTACAGAGTATTGAATAGAGTTCCCTGCCCTATACAATAGGTTCTTATTAGTTATCTAGTTTATATATAGTAGTGTGTATATGCAAATGTAAAAAAGAAAAAAAAAACCTGAAATGTTTTTAAAACTCAAAGACAAATATAGTCTTTATAACTATAACTAATAAACCTGTATTTCCATCATAAAATATATTCACTCAGGTAACTATCTCACCCTTATTTACACATAGAAGCAAGTCACACAGTCAACTTTTAAATAGAATCTCTCCCTCCAAGGGGGAGTTCGAACTCTTCTTATCTACAACCCCCTTCTTATCTCAAGAGGGAGCTTTATGGTCTTTTGTAAGAGCAAAAACAAATCTAAAACCACCCAAGGAAAATGGTAGGGATAAAAATCATTAGCTCTTGGTGACACAGCCATATCCTTGTTATCACAGATCTCTTTTCAAGTTGCAGGGAAGGGCATGTAAACATTGTCTAGCTCTTATTACCTATTATGCAGATATTTTTAAGTAAGAAAAATGGACCAGAAGCAAAAAGGTGTAAAACCAAGCTTACAGAATTAATCCTGACCTGTCTACTCAATGAAATTTAATGAGTCTATCTTTAGTCTGTTTGATTTTCCAGATATATGAAGATTTACATTTGCTTCTAGAAGGTGCCAGTGTTATCATAACTGTGTAATCCTTTAAAGCTGTTTTCACTCCATCAAGTATTTACTGAGGACCCACCTCTATTTCAGTTACTGTTCTAGGTTATTTTAATGCGAATTATATAATTACAGATTTGTTATTCAGCATGTTAGAGATGTAAGCTGAGTGCCATGTTTTCATTGCACTACTGAAAGCCCTAGGATATTAGTGTCTTTTCCAGTGAGTGATTTTTTTTTACAGTTCACCTGGTTTTAACCGCTATGCTTCTGTGCTGTCAAACTTTCCCTAATGCTGTTCCATGATCTACTAAGTGGTTCCCTCAGAAACATTCTACAGTTTCCATCATAAAAATTTTATTGTGAGAATATATAAAAATTCTTTTTCTACAGTTAGATAGTTGGTTGACTGCCAGAGTGCATGATTTTTACTAGGTAATATTTCTATAAACCTGATTTAATGTAATCTTAGATCAAGAACTTTCCTCACTAGGAAGCCATGTATTAGAGCAGAAAGAATACAAGGCACAGAGTGTTCTGACATGGTTCACGCCTGACAAGCTGTTTGACCTTTGTCAAGGGCAATAGTTTCCTTATCTGAAAAATAAAGAGTATAGTTTGGACATATTCTAAGATCCCTTTAAAGTTACTATATCCCACGAGTTTCACATATCCAAGTTATCAAAATCATGAGGTAGTGTGTTTTAAGATTCAAAATAAAATTTTAATTTCTTTGTAATTAGATTTATACACCCATCTTTTTATTCCATGTAAATGATAGGCATTTATTTTAGGGTTAGTATGGTAGCATGAAACTTCTCTGCGAGAAAATCATTGTTATTATGCTTGGATTCATGCAATGTTTTCCCAGGTCATTAAACACACATTTTCAAAAGAAGACTCCAGTAATAAACTAATGTATTCTAGCAGTGCAATCTGTTCCACTGACCACTTTTTACCCTGTTGGAAATTCTCTGGAGCTTGCTAAAAATTTGGCCATTTGGACAAGATAAAACTGTATTCTGGAAGACTAAATATGCATAACATGGAACTGAAAAA